>NC_046361.1:7964420-8264420 GCF_011125445.2 Fundulus heteroclitus
CCGTTTAGCAAAAATAAAAGTGTATTATGCATTTGTATTCTCCCGAGAGCCTTGGGTGTCTGTGGGGCCCGTGCCGCCATCTTGGAAACAAGTAGCTTTGGCTTTATGTTTAGGAAAGGAGAACCTCCACCCCAGCCTCAAACTCTTTGCAGCCTCTAACAGGTTTTCCTGTCCTTGCCTGGCCTGTAGGTCGATAGTTATGTCTTAGTCATGAGGGTGGCTGAAATAGGAGGGTGCATTTCAGCCACCCTTCTATTATTAGAGGATGGAATAACTTGGACTGAAGAATTTTATTTGTTTTAGTAGTTTCCAATAAACTACAACAAAGCTTTTGGTTGTAATGTGACAAAATATTAAAAGTAGGAACCTTTTTGTGCCGTTTTTGCCTCTTGTTGGGTATGTCCCTATAATAGGGAAACATGATGATCTGAATTTAGTCATGAAAAACAAATCACAGTTCATTCAAATGCTAATCAAATGCATCTCTCCCTTAATCATCCCCTTCTCGCACTGATTGTCTTTACCACAGATTGAGATCAATAGCGTTCAACATGATGCAAATTTGATTGTAATCTTTGTTGACAGAGTGGCATCATGTAATCCTATTATAAGTTTGTTTAGAAGGGAGGCTTTGCTGGTGGATCCTTGCGTAAAGATGTATCTTATTACCATCATGTTGGAGCTTAGTCTTTCCTGCTGTGAGGATTCATCGTGTTTCATCTCCATGTACGTGGATAAAATATGCTGTGGCATATTTATGTGTTTAATTTAAAAATGTTTAATATTCTGTGCAGGAAAGGACGTGCTGAACACTTATAAGAAATGTTTCCCTCAGTTGGAAGCAAGAGTTTATTAGCTCAAACCCCTTTATTATGAGCTATTTGTTATGTGTGGTTGGTTTTGAAGTGACACATTACTTATGGTGGAATACATTTGCAATGTACTTTTTGTTTCTCCAGAATATTAAAACTTATAATGCTGAGGGGAATGTGAACCGTGTTAAGAATGCTGAAGCATTTAAAATGTTCCTAAACACAGTGTAAAGACAACTGTGTTTGCAAATCTAGACCACACTACAACATTTGCCTCTTCAAGGGATCAAGTGTTTGTTTTCACCAGAGCAGTTCAATAAACTGTTAACATAGTCTTATAGTCCTGCCTACATATCCTGGTCATTATTTTCACAAATTAGTGTATATTTGTTGGAATCCAGATTTTATGTCTAATTGTTTGTGTGGCACCCTCCTGGGGTTAAAACGGTGGTCTTGCATTGAATTTTGAATCTGTATTGCTATTGGTTTAAAAGATTTTGCGACGTAATTTGGAGAAATTGACATCTGTACCTTTGCCGCCACACATTGTAACATTTAATCAGTGAGTTTAATTATCCGGAATTACTATCAAAGATATTGATAACACCATTTTGACTAGTGACATTACTAAGAGTATCAGTGTTGATTTAAGTTATAGCTAATGTCAGTCTAATTAGTCAAAATTAAATTACAGATATGATGACAAACAACACATCAGTGGCAAAATAGTTATCTTTAATTAGAGTTTTGACTGGTCAAAATCTAATTACAGATATTTTAAATAAGAGTTTTGACTATCGATATCTGCAAAATTTCGTTGCAGATATCAATAATTGATATCAAGTCTAGCAATTAAATGTTAATGGTATTGCCATAGAGCTGTCTCACAGGCAGACTGTTGCCGCCTTGTCCTGAAACACTCCTTGGCAGCACCGGCTTCGGGGATTGCTGAGTCAGTGCCGCGACTCAGCTTGTACAAGCTTATACTTATACTTGTATAGTGCTTTAACTAGTCCGACAACCCCAAAGTCAGTCATTCATTCACATTCACACCCTGGCGGTGGTGAGCTATGTTAGTAGCTACAGCTGCCCTGGGGCAGACTGAAAGACGCAAACCTGTGTCTGGACCTTTCACGTTGTCTTTATCAAAGAATAAAAAAAATTAGCATGTCCAGTGCAGTAAATTTAATTATCTTGTTTTAGGGGTATAAATACTCTTTCAGTTGTAAATAATCTTATTTACCAGCTTAAATCAAGGACAAATACAATCATTTCAAGAAAATGTTACTGTACTTTCAGTTCCCTTTTGCAGTGTGATACGTCGGAGCATCAGGTTTGGCAAGAGTGAAAAACCACAGCTGATTATGAAGAGATGTTTCAGTGGGCTTCCCCACATTTCCTGCAAGTACCTGTCTAGCAAATGACTTCCAGGAAGATAACGTCCCTCTGTCATGCCAGTCTAGAACTGTCTCATTTAAATCCCTTTGAACACGTTTGGGGATGGATGGTCTGGGAGGTTTACAAAACGGTCGGTCCCAGACCCTGGAGCCCTTTTTACGAGCAATATTTCCACCCACCTACTACAAACACTTGGCGCTAGCATATCGAAACATTGTTGAAGTGGTAAATAAAGACGATTCTGAGCTATTTTTTTTTTTTTACAGTTTTAGTTTAGTTAGGCAACTATTGCCAGTAATACCATTTTCATTGTAGTATCTTTCTTATGATGATAAAAATCAATATTTTTAGTTTTCATTTTCATAGTATAGGACATTTAAACATAAGAAAACAAAAATATTAAATAAATCCTTGAGCTTACGGCTTTTAGAACTGGTCAATCATTTCCTTGACGAGGCCCTTAGTGCCCAACAAAATAGTTTTTTTCCTCTGAACCAGTAGAGTCTGTGTAAAAGTACTACCTGCACCAGTTTAGTACTAGAACAGGTTTAATAGAAGAAGCTTGAAAATTGCCTCTTTTTTAATGCACTGTAGAAAATGTAACATCTTTAATAATATAATGTATAACACACACAATGAAGGCTTGTGTTTCTTTTGTCCAAAGGAAGTTGTTGAAGTTGTATCATCTTTTAGACGTAAGTAGATCAAACAGCACTAGGGAGGGGAGCATCCCTTGTCGCGTCTCCTGACACCAAAGTAGCAGGAGTAGTTTCTTAAAGCTGCTGTCACTCTGTGTCTTATTTTCTAAATGTTAGGAAATGAAGTGGACATTGTGGAACTTCAATGATGAAAATTACAGACCTCTCTCATCTTTCTAAGTAGGAGAACTTGCACAATCAGTGGCTGACTAAATGCAGACAAGGGAATGTGAGCCAATATTTGCTTAAAACGATTTAACTTCATGACAAAAGTTTAGTAATGTTTTTCTTAAACTTGCCAGACTTCACAACATAATGGCTGTAGTTTAAAAGCTTCTGTTGTCGAATCAGTGGTTTAACAGGGGGAAAAACAGCTGCTACAGCCAGCAACAAAATCAAAATGTAAATGTAAAACTTAATAGGCCGTTCTGACATGATTGGCCATCAATTATTCATGAGCTGAGCTACGACCTGTGTGTGCCAAGAAGTTTTATGAAAGAGTTTAACAATACAAATTTCCTATTTTATGAAGAAGCAAAGGCAAAAACCCTGGTTATATTTTTAAGCAGTTTTTGACCCTGTTTGTAGTCTTTAGTGTTGCTAACTGTAACCCTTCCATTTATTATTTAGATTTTAAATAGTCCTACTGTATGTGAGTCTTTCAACAGGATGCCAACAGTTTGACTTGATTTTGTTTGTTCCAGGGTTGATACTTTGAACGTCCAAAAGAATAAAATACTGTAACTTTCTATACCAGCTGAAGTTATTCGCTGTTCCCCCAAATTTTTTTTTTTCCAACATAGTCTTATAGTCCTAAGTTTAAGTTTATTCATCAGGTGGTATTGTTAGTGTGACAATTCCACACTACTTTTACTCCTCTAATTGTTGGCACAGAACACACAACCAAGATCTAGCTTGCATTTTCACCTTTTCGACTAAACATTTCCTCTGAATCACAGAGCGCTCAGAGTGCTCTTTATACCAGCACCACCCATTACCAGATCCATATCAAGCTGCTGTGTCTCATTGGTCAGCAGTTTCTCCTGTCCAGCCTGTGTTTGGTCTTCGTGGTAACCAACTGTGCTGGTCGATGGACGGCCACCACTTTCATTACTGCTATAACCTCTGAATATCAAAATGTCTCCTGCAAGCCTTTAGAGTGTTTGACCCTAAAGGTCTCTTTAATAGATTGTTTTTAAGCCCTTTGTATGAAATAAGAAGAACTTTGGGCAAATTCTAGATTTATGTGATTGCTTGTAGTCAATATTTGGTTCCCACATGTGATGCTTTGGTGGACTTTTAATTAGTATGATACATTTGGTATTACTATATTTTACAACCAGAACAAAACATTATAGTTTAAACGCAACACCTTGGAGCCAGGATTTAATTTAGCTTCTTGAGGTAGGGAACGCAGACTCTTTACAGGGTTAGTCTGTGAGAATGGGAGGCTGATTGCTTTCCCCGGGATGGAGAGCGTTCAGGTTGAACCAGGGCCACCTGTCTGCTCCTCTGTCATTCAGAACTGAACTGTCAGCCAATGCAGGAATCAAGATTTCTCTATCGATGCCAACTGACAACAAATATAACACAATTGCACCATAGGTAATGGTAGATTTTGTTGTTTAGTGCTTTGTATTCTTGCATTTACAGTTTATGCTGTTAAAATGCAACAGAATATGTCCCACATTGTGAAACAGTTTAATTTACTGGGAGGATTGGTTGCATAACTTTAGAGATACCAGCAGCTGTCTCTCTTGTGCTTTCATATTTATGTGCATATTTTCAGTTGTGCATGAAAGGGTTTGGATTTAACAGCTTTAAAAATGTCAACTTTTTATGATCCATTTTTCACGGAACCATTTGAAGCAATCGGAAACCATCCAACACTATTTTTGCAGCGTTGCAGCATTCAAATAAAAAAGGAGTCTGTTTAGACATTTTCCAACAGATTATTTAATTCAAAAACTTTTCAAGTCTAAAATATTTGTCCTCTTTTTCATTTTCCTCAATATCAACTGTTGATATAGGACTTTGCGACAAACAAGTTGCATCAAAGTGCCACATAACATGGACACAATAGATAGTAGTTAAAAAAACTCAGAAAAGACATGAATAAAGTAAATCATTATTTAAAAATATACAAATAATGTAAAAACAGAGTGGAATTAGTTAAGATATCAAGCTCTATTTAATTCAAAAGCCAAGGAGTAAAGATGAGTCTTTACAAGTCTTGAACTCAGGAGGAGCTCTTGCATGGATCAGTAGATTTTTCCCCACTTTTGGGGCTGCAACAGAGAAGACATCTCTACTTTTCTGGCTGGACCTTGGAACTCAGAGCAACTGGTTGTGTTTGACCTCTGTTGTTGTGGTTGTTTGGAGTTTGGTAAGATCCTATAAATATGATGGGCCAAGACAATTAAGACCATTTTGTGTGATATTATCTTTTTATTCAAAACTGTAACAGTTTTATTGGTGAAATGCCTAGTAGTTGTTGTCATTGACAACAGGTTGAATAAATTCTTCTGGCTGCAAAACATTTCCCCAGCATGACTCTTAAGAGTTATCTGTTGATCCATTGGGTAAGAGGCGGTGTAGTTGCCCCTTGTTAACACTGAGGCGATGCCGAAATCATGGAATCTCTCATTTATTAATTTATTTACCCTGGCGACCCATTGTTGGGTATTTATATCTATTGTGTTGCTGTACCTGATCTGCGTCAGGAATCTTAAAATCATATGATAACAAAGGGGCTATCATATTGGTTGTTTTATTCTGCTTTAGCTTTCATACTGGAAATTGGCGATTGTGTTGAGGATGAAAACAAATTTTTTCGCCTTGGTGTTGTCGTTGATTTAGAAATCTGGACTTGGCAATGCATGATTGGCTGTGAAACCAGTGTACACTCTTTAAACTATTAAAAAAGACTGGTTGATGGTTTTGTTATTAAATTTTAACTGTTAGGTTAATGTCAGTCTTTTTGTGATGAAATGTAAATGTTCCATTTGAATTGGGTATTGACGTAATGTCTGCTTCAGACAGCCAAAGAAGCTGTTTTATTTAGCTTTGCCCGCTCTTTGGTACCCACAACCCAATCATGTTTCCACTGCTTCACAAATCTCAAAGGAGCAGTTTCTGTAGTGTTTTCAGGTCTTTGGAGAGAGCGTTCTCCAGCCAGCGATCAATAGCCCCCCTGAGCATGGCATGGAGGTGGTGACATCAATTACCAGTTGGATCAAGTTGATAAAGTAGTGTCCTTTTGGAAATGGCGCTCAACCTCCTTGTCTCTTTTGTACAAAGAATGTGTTCTACAGTAAAATAAGGGACCCTTTCACCAGACTAACTTGATTTGCCACAAATCACCTTTTTTTCCAATCTTGTTGGTTAATCTGTAAGGTGAAAAGAAATCTTAACAATATCTGAGATGTCTTTAAGATTAAGGATTTTTACAAGGGAGAGTTACGAGGGATCAAATGTAAACATCCATTAATTGGGTTTTCCCTGACCGAAACAGATTTTTAGTTTTCTTTGAGGCTTGAGCTCCTGATTCAGGATTTTGACTTATTCAGATTTTTTTTCTAACAATATTACATAAAAGAATGTGCTTTAGTTTCTGTGCTACAATGGTTTCAAAACCCGACAGAAAAGGAAGAAATTGCAAGATTATCTCCATTTATGCTTCAAAGCATAATGTTCCTGTCAGTCCGTCTGTTCGTCCATCCATTGCTTATGCCTGCTTTATCCTTGCCGAGTCATGGAGAGGCTGCTGCCTCTTTCGATCTGCTGTTTAATAAACTCAAAAGTGCATCAAAGGACCTGCTGTTGTTTGATTAATTTATAGACCTAAATGTTGAGAATTCTTAGTTGTAATACATCAAATAGGTAAAAATCCTACTTTTCAATATTTGACCTACCCAACCTTGATCAAAGCCATTTCTGCTCTCTGGCCAATACAATTAATTTAAAAGCAGTTGTTTTGTTGTCAGACACAATTGTGCGGCAGCAAAAAGTCATGAAGTGTGGCGTATTCCATCATAAAGTGAGACGGGTGCCACTGTCATACCAAGCTCACACAAAGGGACATGTTCAAGTGCTAAATGATTTTTGCAATCATACTGTTTGTGCTGGGCTTTAGAGGCTGCTAAAGACCTGAGATTTGGTCAAAGTTTCAATGAAGGTCAATTACCTAAACACGTATCCAGAGCTAAAATGGTACTGCTTAAAGTTACCAGTGTTTGTTTTGGCTTCAATTCTTTTTATTTTTATCAAAGTGCTGGTGGTTGTTCACCATCTAATTTTGAATATTACACCCTAGTTACCTCTACAACCAAACTACATTGATATAAATTAGGCATTCTGCTTTAGGCTACATTCACTACATTGAGATACCTTTTTTTTTTTAGGAATTATTTGCATGGCTTAAAAGTCTTAAAATACATCTGTCTAAGATGTGCAAGAGTAAATACCAAAAATGTCTTACTATACTTGTAGTGGCACATTTATTAGCAACCAAACAATACATAGAGCCGCAAAATCTGTAAATGTCATTTGATTTTCACTAAGTGTTTAAATCAAGTGATTATCAAAGTCTGACCTCTTCACATTTTGTACAAATATGAGCTGTGACAGCAAGTTAACATTTGGTAAGCTGTCATTCAGCATTTGTTGAATGGTTCTCTTATTAATTGATGCAATGAAAATAATTCCACCTATTAAAGCTAAAAATTAAAAAAATGTGGAATGCAAAGTATTTGGTCCTGACTGCAGGTAAGAAGGTCTTGCGCATGTCTAGTTATTCAAGAAGGAACTTGGGTGTTTCTTACTTACATTTCCGGAGAAATCACCAACTCTAGAGACCGCAACAAAACAAGTTGCTCTCCGAGGCTCCTCAGAACAGAGGCAAAAGAGGGACTATGGATCCACAATAATGAGGAATTCAGACCAAAGAATTGCAGTTCCAGTTTATATAGACCACAAGTCAATGATTTAATGTGAAAAGCAAGGAATTAAAAAGCATAAAATGTCCCCTTCAAATCACTCACTCATCTTCATGAAGAATAGTATAGTTTTTGGTGATGGTTAAAATTATGAATAGCAAGTTGAGATGCATCTGCCAGACTTCAGTAGCTAATTTCTTATCACTGATTTGTGATGCTTTGGCCTGCTGATACAAATTTTAGCTGATTTTGATTTGTCTTTAAGGCGTGTATTTGATTAAGGCATCCATCTACTAATTGCCACTGTAAATGGGCCTTAAGCATCATTTCTGTCATAAATGATCAGTATGTTGTTACAAACTGTCTTGGTTTCATAATAGAGGTCTTGTTGCTTATTTATTCTCTAATATTTTGATGTTTTGACTCATATTAAAGATATAAATCTGCATTCTCTCAGGCTTTAACGACATCATTCCATTTTAGAGGACTTCTTGTACAAAGTTGTATGCTTCTGCTTGATGGATTTATCTGCAATGGCCCATTTTGTGAGCTTTTTCTGATGTTCATTTTTTTTTTCTCAGGTCTGTGCTTTTAGATCAGCCTGGCTGCTGTGTTGTATATTGTTTCAGTGCACTCTATGGGCTGTTTCTGCTCATGCTGTTCCTCTTGATGGATATATGTGTCTTCTGAAACAACTGATGGTGGCAGGTGTTACAGTCTTTAGTTTTCTCAGCTCTCATGTCTTGTGAGTAAAGACTGTGTGGGTCATAGGGGGATTGCACAAAGGAAGCCGACAGCAAACAAGACCCCTTATAAAACACAGAAATGGGATTGATTCCTGCACTCCCGTTGCTTAGCAACTGCAAAGCCTCATTGAGAGAGAATATTGACCTCTTGTTGATAAAGTCCAATTACACTTTTCTGCCTTCGCTTTGTATATATCCAGAGATTTTTACAATGTCGTCCTGTGCCCCCCCTGTGTAAACTGCATTTTCATTCAATATCTTGGAGAAATATTTAGCTGTGATTGCCACCTGCTCTTGGAGCCTCTAGAAGGAGATGTGAATACGATCCTTCGCACAAAGCATGAGCAACGAGGGGTTTCATTATGTTTGTGTTGCTAATTTAGTCAATTAACATGTCTGCAGATCTTCTGCTCACTAAATGGCCCCAAAGCAGCCACAGGCAAATTTCTACCACTGCAACAAACGTCATTGAGCCTCGGCCAAGGCTGTTACACACGTTCCAGCGGGCTCTGAAATGAAAATGGATTTCAAAAATTTCATTTACATTTTCTTCTCCTTTTGCTCCAAGCTGGCTTTATGCTAGAATTTCAGATGATCAAACGCTTATCAGGTTGCTGTTTGTGAGGGCTTTAACTGGTTCAATGCTTTCTACCTTATTTACCTTTTTTGAGTCAGAAAAGTAATTTGTTGATTAAAGTTCAGTCACTTGTATGTTGTGAGCTCATTTCCCTGGAATCTACTGTGCATGTAGCTGTATTTAGCCCATAATAATATACGCTTAGAATATATTGGTATGACATGACACTTGCTTGTTATATATAGCTTTACTTTTTACTCTTCCTCAGAACACGTCTGCTCTGTCATCGCTTCCATGCTGAGAAACCTTAAGTCCCAGCAGAGAACCAGACTCCTCAACAAGTTCACAGAAAACGACTGTGAAAAGGTGAGTTTTTCTCCCATCCCTTTTGTTATTGTTTTTGCCCACCTATAAATTTCTTTTGGATTTCCTGCTGATAGTTGAATACAGGCTGGAGTAGGTCTAAGGTAAGTATTTGTGTGTTGTTGCAGTTTCACTAAAAAACATAGCTGAAGGGGTGTGCTCCGATGGCGCATGGGTTGTGAGCACGACCCATATACGCAGACCCAGGTTCGATTCTGGCCTCAGGTCCTTCACCGCATGTCTTCCCCTCCTCTCTCAAACTCCTTTCCTGCCAGCCTATTTTGTAAAAAAAAAAAATAGTCACTAGTGCAATAAAAACCCAGAAAGAGAATTAAAAAAATGTGTTTAGCTGAAATTACTATTTCTTTTTTCTATCTGCTTTCTCTTCACCCATTTTATTCAGTGACTGTCTTGTGCAGATAAACAGACCCAGATAGACTTGTTGGGGCTCTGTTTCTATTGAAATTTGGTTCAATTTAAAGCAATTGTTTAATGTACACCTGCATACCTTTAGTATGTGGTTGAGAAATCAAAACTGCGTGAAGCAATGTTTTGTGTATTATTATGCAAAGATATGTAAAACATTGTGAAAAGTCATTTTGGACCTCTTCAGATACTATGAATGACAGCATTATTGTCACGGTATGACTAAAACTAATTAGTTTAGTGCCTAATCAGCTGAACAGACACAATCATGTGACTGGGTAGTTTCATATTACTGTGTGCGAGAACTGTCTGAGGTGCTCAAATAAAGATTATAGCTACAGATGTTTATGGCAAAGGTAAACAATGAGGGGAAAATCTCCAAGCAGCTTTGTGTTTCTGTGCCCGAGGTGCCAGTATAAGTTAAAAAGTATAAAGATGCACTGATCAGACATTTGTGGTCTGCCAATACACAGTTTAGGTAATTACGTGCTGGAATATCATGTGTTGTAAATGTTTCTCTCTTGCCTTGCTACTGTGTTATTTATTTATTTTTAATAGATGTGGCTACCTTAACTCTAAGACTACCAAAAGAATGCCAGGAATGCCAATTTCTACATGTTCCACAACAGGCAGAGGTGGAAAGCTGAAACAGATTAAACAGAGCAACTTTAATGTAATGTTTTATTGCTCTTATCTAACTCAGCTCCTTAACATTTTGTCAGTTTCCATTTGAGTTAAACATACAAAACTCTTTTGTTTTGGGGCCAATTTGTTGCTTTTGACGAGGACAACATTGAATCTGTGCAGACCACAATGAAGTCTCAAGATTACCAAAGACATGGAGTTAAACATGCGTCTTATTTTTCGCCAGATTGCCTGAGAGAACAAAATTAAATATTTTTCAACAGCCTTGCTTGAGGCCAAATATTAAGCCTATTGAATGATCTTGGAAAGATGCAGCGTGAAGTACTTGCCTCCTTTCCAAACTGAGACAGCTTGAGCATTTTGTTCAGGAAGAGTGGGCCAAACTACTGTTGGAAAATGCAGACATGTCACTGGGAAGTACACTTGGCAGTGAATACTACAGGTGTCTGTGCCACAAAATATCAACTTCAGGGTTGTATCTTTTTTTTCTCCCCTCATTTGTTTAAATATAATACTCACCTGTATCTACAATAAAAAAACAAAGACTGATTTATGCAGAATATTGAAGAATTGAGGATAAATGCCATTCCACTTTATTTCAAAGATAATTATACTTCTGTTGTTTTCCTTCTTTGTTTCCAGCTGTGTGAGTGACATAACACTACTTAGCTTAGCAATATTTCATAAGTGATAAAAGACATAGGCACACCAGAGATTGAACATGACCATCTAAAGTAAAACCAGAGGCCATTTTTACCCCAAGGTTCCTGTTGGCAGACTTGATATAAAGGACCAAGAGTTTACATTATCAGAGTTGTATGCTTTTTTTTTTAGGGGCACAGACAAGGATTTCAAGAATTTGTTTGGAGAAAATATTTAGCCATCCATCTTTTTACACAGTCCAAGCATTCATGCACTTTTTGTAATGTCCTATTCATTATATTATTCAGTCAGTGTTTTTTTTATCTTGTTTTCTTGTTTTGTTTTGTTTTTTTGACTTTGCCTTCTAATGTCCCATCACCTTTCCTCCGTCTGACTCTTATACATTGTATCTCTAGGTTGATCGACTGATGGAGTTGTATTTTAAATACCTGGAGGCTGTTCAACAGGCCGATAAGAGGATCGAAGGGGAGAAACATGTAAGGAGCTGTTCTCTATTTACTTTCTTTGTTGCCCACGCAGTGCCTTGCAAGTGTATTATTACATCTTAAACTTCAAATTTTATATTATCTCAGGCTAATACATTATTGAGATTTAGGGGATGGATCCACAAGGACCGTGCGATAAATTAATAATGATATATATTGACTGATCAACGTGTGGTGTGATAGAAAATAAGAGTCAATAAAAATGTTCATAGAAGAACAGTTTTCCTTCCTTTTGCATTCTAGCCATGTAGGTTAACAATACAGTCGTTACATCCTCCCAACCAATCACAAACTGACCCAGGAATGCTCCTTCACTAAGCTCCGCCCCCTTCAGAGAGTTCAGAGAGCACATGTTCTTTTTTTTTTTTAAACTTGCAGTTTTGGTAAAAACCTAGTTGAATAAAGGGTTGATTTTGAATTCGGTGTTTATGTGCTCTTTATCTAAAAATACGTAATTAAGTCACAGCATGAAATGGCCAAGGCATATTACTTTTTTTTTTGATAGTTATCAATATCAATCAACATGATTTCTGTTTTATCAATATGCTTTTTTTTCTACATCATCCAGCCCTAAGATCCACACAAAGTACTACATAATTGAAAAGTAATAGGAATCAATGTGATGTTTTTTTAAAAAACATTTTCCACAAATATCTGAGAATGTGCAATTAAAGCTGCAAGCCTTTCTAGAGATGTCTCATACTTTCGTTGCTCAGTATGCTCGAGCATCAAACACTGATTCTAAATTGGACTTGGATGTTGACTTTGACTAGGCCATTCTGACACATGAAAATGCTTCAATCTAAACAGTCCCACTGCTTTCTTTACCTGCAGTCATCCTTCAATCAGCCCTGGCCAGCTTCTATGCCCTTGCTGAAGAAAAACATCCCCGCAGCATGATGCTACCACCTACCCACCCACCAACGCTTGTCACTGTAGCAATGGTGTGGTCAGGGGGGTGTGCTGTGTTAGTTTTACAAGGCACATTGGTTAGAAAGTTAAATTTGTATTCCCTCTGTTCAGAGCTCCTTCTTCCAGATGTTTGCTGGGTCAGGACGTTCTGTAAAGGAAACTTTATATATTTCAAAAGTTGTGAATATTTTTGCAAGGCACGGTAACCTGGCATCAGCCTGCCTATGAAAACTATGCTTTAAGAACATGTTGCATCATCATTCATTAATTGTCTCAATTAAAGCATTATAACATAATAGATATCGTTCATATTTTATATGTGAAGGTTTACAGAGGAAAAATAAGTTTGATAAGGCTCTCTGAAGGTGTAGGTTCGAGCTCTACGTTGGGCAGCTGGATGGAAGAAAAATAATCAGACAGCGGATAATGCTACAAAAAGTATAAAGAGAGCTTCCTGTCTTCAATAAATGTAGACAGACAAAAAAAAAAAAGTCCCAGAAACGCAGTAAATACTTAAAGAGGAGGTGGGTCAAATGGGATATAAAGAAATAGAAAGAAAAGAAGTGATACAATTTGAGCGAAAGAGGGAATGGCAAAGTCAAAAGAGGTGTGGGTGGAGACAGATAAGTGAGAGATTCCTATCTTACGATGACAGAAGATTAATTTCTCAGACAGACAGCATGGTAAGATTGCCAAGAAAAGGCCAGACAGTTTGACATTCTCCTCTCCTCCTCCTCCTTTTTTCCCCCTTCTCTCTCCACATCTCCCTGTGTCGCTCTCTCGCCTCCTCCTGCGGGATGGTGAAAGAGGGGCTGCATGATAACCTGGTGATAAGAAACGTTGTCCGTGTGTGCAGCTATCTTTGAAAGCACATTGCTAAACCGCCCCAGTTCAGTCATTCCGGGAGGCAGACACACATAAAAGGCAAAAAAAGTGACATAAAACGCCTATTTTTATCACTGGTAGCACTGCGGCATTTTCTGCTCCTTACATCATTTACACAAGGACTTTGGCTTATACTCCTAATATCCTGATCATCCGATCCAAACTGAACAGGAGAGTGAAATGCTGGTAAACTACTAGAACAAAAGAAAGTGAGATGAATATGGAGATAATAAAGATAACAGAGTTCTCAGTGAGCCTTTAAACTTGGAGAAAAAGACAAAGAGGGCGGTGCTAGCCTCCCTGTGGAGCCGTCCTGAGAACGGCTGGCAGGTAATCCTAATTTACCCTAAGGGGATACAGGTTAAAACTTTAAAATACCCATTAATTATCTGTTGCCAACTTTATTTTATGTATTATTAAAGCCGTTCAAAGAATTTTCTTGGCTTCTCTCATAAACAATTTGCTCCATTGTAGATACACATATGGCCATCAGAGTAGCTGTCCATTATTTTTAGTGATATGTGGTAGAGCATCACAAAATTGGCCACAAAACAATCAAGCTATTGGGTTTTAGCCTTGCCTGGGTAATGGAGGAATACCTGTGTATCAAGGAGTACACAGGTATATTTAATGTGGTTTAGTGAGTCGAGTTGAATGGAAATCACTTTATTGAACCATTAATGTTTAAAACACCAAATAAAGTTTGTTGCAACTTAAAAAGCACAGACAACATGTTTTGTAGCATCCAGACCTCAGTGCCCCGTTAGTACCCTAGTAGTTAAAAAGTACACACATTAAATCTGCCCAGGCACAACTTGTCCTTAAATTGGGGAAAACCTAAGCTCATGTTATTTGAGAATTATAAAGGAGATCTATGAAAGTTAGAATAGATGGGGTAAATGTGGAAAAATTAAATTATATTGTTGGGTGTGATTAACGACAAAATCTGCTGGAATCTGCTGGAAACCATATTGAAAATATGTTCAAATTAAACTATCTAGAAGCACCAGAATTCTTAGAAAAGCAGAAAATTTTCTGAGTTATAAAGCATTACACAATCTCTACTGTTCACTGATTTTAGCATACCTGAGCTATTGTGTAGAAGTACTGTAACACCTACAGGACATCACAGAAAAAGCCATTAGGATAGTCCATAAGGCTGGCTATCACGACCACACTGATCCATCATTCATTCATTCATTCATTCTTGCTTGCTAGAATTTGCAGATGTGGTAGAAATTCAAACTTCACAGTTAATGTAAAACGCCAGAAATAATCCGCTAGCAGACGGCATACAAAAACCTTTTGTTGAGAGGGGGAAGGTATCATTACAGGGATAACCTAAATTTCTAAATCGTATGTGCTCAAACTAACATGAAAAGAGTGTGCATTCTATAGGTGAATTAAAAACAATGTCCAATCATGAGGAGACTGTGTAAGACGTGGTTTAAACTGGTTGTCTTAAAAATGAAATTAGATAGAAGAACAGTGAAAACCTATAGTCTTAGCCATGGCACATGGCTGTATACATACTTTTACAATGGCTGTGGTTGTGTGGGTTGTAGTATGTTGGTAATGCTGAACATAAATTTGATTAGGCACATGTGAAGGTGTAAGTTGGTGCTGAAATGTACAGTATGTGGAATTATTAGTTTACTTAATGGACCTTTTGAGTAGCATGGACTCATAAGTAAAGCAGGTATCAGGGAGATTGTTGGTCTTAAGGACTATAGGAAGGAGAAGGGATATGATTACGCAAGTTTCACTTCTTCATACCCCTCTTCAGAATTACCTAAATTATACATATATACGTTTCATATATCACTACCTAAGCATAATATTTGTATGTGTTCGAATAATAATTTCGCTGGATTGTTTGAAATAAATTATTCATTCACTCATTCAACCTCTTACGGTACTCTTGTTTTGGTGAAGAGTGGAGAACTTCTGATGGGGAAAGTTTAATTGCATGGTGGCAGCTTGTGCCGTGCTCACAAGATAATTGGCCCGGGTTTTGCCCCCATCTTCCCCTTCCGACAATATTAAGGACTACCCGATTAACGGGATGGCTCTCAAGATAATCTTATGAGAAATTCCTCCTGTGTGTGGTGTGTTCAGAGCGATCTAATCTGCTCTGAAGCACGTCAGCACCGCTCCGACCTCAAACCGGGCATATTCAACATGTTGGATTTTCCTAGCCTGATATCCTTAAATGTGTGGTGTTCCCCGAGGACAAATCAACATGCTGCCTTATGAATGTGACGTGTAGCTGAGGTAAGAGAGGTGATGGAAGCATGGAGAGAAAAAAAAACATGACAACTCACCTCCATAGTATAGTGCAGCAAACGTAGAGCTCCATCTGATGATTAGTTTGGAGGTATTCACTCATAGGGCAGTAACGAGCAATGTGTGACAAAAATGCTAAGAAAAAGACACAGCAGGACTAAAAAGCTTGGACTAACTCTTTAAAGCTGTGGATTAATATATTAAGACATATATGTTTACACTCAGATTGAAAGTTAAATGTTCAAATAATGGTATTTAAAATGCATGTTGCAATTGAGATATTTATTGAAGTTCAGTTAAGATGTGTGTTTTAAAAGATATTCAAGTTTAAAGTAATTTGCTAAATGTGAATTTATAGAACGGCTAAAAAATGTAAGGTTAAAATTATCACTCGACTTTAAGGATATTTGTTTGATTTCAAGTGTTTAAATTTGGATATTTACACTTAGTTTAAAGGATATAATCTACTTATTTAAAGGGTATTTAATATTGGTCATAGTTAATTTTGCCTTATTGGGTGTTGCTTTCTCAACCTTAGTTGTTGTTTGTATTTGAAGGTTTTTCACCCATTGTGGCCTTGACAACTTTCAAAATAAAAAAAGAGTCATTGAGTGAAGTCCAGTTCAAAATCTTCTGAAGCAAGCTGCTGTTTCAAGTGGGGGAAACCTGTAGTTTTAACCCAACAAAAAAAAAAAAACATTGAGTCAGGGTTTGAAAACCAGCCAGCAATTTTAAAATCTTGCCATGTGAAACAGGCATTCGAATCTGTGACTCGTTCAGATTTTTCACTGCCGAAGCTCAGAACTAGCCAGGTTAAGGTGGCTAATCTATTTTGGTCCGTGATCCGGCCCTCAGTTACTCAGACAACAGACCATCGAAGGTGCAGTCTTTTACTCGGCCAGCAAGATCAAGACTTTCATGCGCATGTCCTCCGTATGCAGGCTGTGGGTCTGCAGGGAAAGAGCAAAAGCTGCTGCTGTGCTTAGGCTTTTCTAACTGTTCGAAATCATGGGGATTCTAGCTGTGAAATTCCTGGAAGCTGTCTTGAACCAAATTAATACTGTTCATTCTGGGATTAGGCGTTCTAGCAGTATTTTTTTGTTAGCTGGTGCAGTCGGTCCTTTTTGTTCTCATGGCTGAGTCCCAACAACCTCCAGATAGGGCTTTTACACTGTCCTACTTTATCAGTTAGCTTTATTAAACATTTACTACTCTTTATTGTAGTGCTGTGATTTATTTAACATATTAGTTTGTGTTATTGTAGGACAACTATTGTTGGGCGTTGCTTCCCGGCTCCTATCTTTCCTGCTCTGCATGTTGAATGCTGAAACATCTGCATTATATTTTAAGTTGGTGTGAATCAAAGCCCCCACCAAATGCCAAGTTACTTTAAATAAGCTGATAAAGACGCCAACCCAGTTCTGTCCCGCGCGGCGCCGCAGCCTGAATCGGCTGCCGTCAGCAGCAGCGTTTTATCTCTCTCCGCCCTGCCTTTTTGGTTTCCCCTAGTTAAGCCTGTTTTTTAAGGGGCGGTAAGCAAAATGTTTTTCCTCTGCAACATATTATCCCCAGATTTCTCAGGAGGATAGCGGAGGAAAAGCTGCTGCTGATTTTCCTTTTCGTCACCAGCCCCGGTGCCTTTAATAAGCTGCTTATTTTCTTCCCACCTTGGTATCTCTCTTCACCCCCCCCCCCTCCCCATCCCTCCCATTCCCTTTACCTTTAAGTTACTTTTCCCTCTTGCTATACGTCTGTTTTTATATCCCAGTCTTCCTTCTCTCATTTCTTTCTCATTTCCTGTCCTCCAGTTCTTCTAATATCCTCCACTTCCTCTTCATCTTATATATGCCCTTTTCCTGTAATTTTTCATAGAAACGTGTGTGTTTGATCCCATGTATAAATCTTCTTTTAGTTTTCTCTCTATCCAGTTTTTCTCTTTTTTTGCTTTTTATACGGTTAACTTCTTTCTGCTGTCTTCACGTGTTTCCCTCCTAAAGCTTCCCCTGCTCTCTGTTTGATGTTGTCAACTCTTCTGAGATTGAGGAAACTCAGCAAAATGTGAGCTTTTCCACTAGTTAGGGACTCAAATGGTTGTTTTGTGTGTTCATTCCTCTATCAATACAGTAGTAATTTTCTGGTGTTGGCGTTACACCCAGAAGGTATATTTTCTTGTTCTAAGAATAACAGTTGATACTTAGCATTTTTAAAGGGACAAAGTGTAAGTAATTTGAGTTTTAACTAACAAAAATCAAGTATTGCTTTCATAAATGCATTTTCTGCTAATAACAATCACATCAAAATGAAAGCTTTCTCATAGCTACTTTATAAATACACAGGTTGCGTTGCGCCCAATGGAAGATGCCGTGTTGCGTCACCATTTTTGATTACAGTAGCCAAAAGGGGACAAACTTGTTAGCCTTACACATTTTACCTGTATATGAAGTCGTGTTGTCAGTGGAGGAGTATAAAACATCAAAGATGACCAAAGTAGATCATTCTATTTGTGGTTTTCTGTTGAAATGGAGAACCATCCATACTCTTTTTCCCAGTAAGAGGGTAGCAAAATTAACCAACAAAAGAAAAATAATTAATAACTTGGAGAAAATGAGTCCATATTGGCATACCTATTACCAAGTAAGTAAGACAGGTAAACTAATTAAGTGTAACAGGTTTGTTTTGGCATTACATTAGAAATAGGGCAGTGTAGTCCAGCAATTCTGTCCTCCCGGCAGAGACACCTAGTATGTGCGTCTTTGTCTCCCTCTCCCGTTCACTTCATCTGATGATCTCTGGGTCTGCAGGTGACCAAAAGCATTTCACACGATGTCCGTAGCCATTAGCTATACTGTTACCAGTAGCTTGGTACCAATTGCATGGAGGACATACTACTTGTTGACATTGTGATACTTTATAATTATGATACTCAGCGGCTTCTGTGGTAGTCATTACGCACTTAGCGGGTCATTTGTACATCATTTAGCGCACCACTAGATGTGTGTAAATCTTACACACTGGGGGTTTAAGTAACGTAAGATGTTTGAAAATTCTGGAGAAATTCTTAAAAGATTCTCACATTGCAAGAAAACTAAAGCTATTTAGAAATATAATAGTGGACTGCCATTCTCATATTTCCTAGCTTGAACAAGTTGAGCAGACCTGAAATATCCACATTTTTAATAATGAAAGACAGTTATTATACTACAACTTCTTAGTATGGATCATGTAGTTTACGACACGTATTTGAATGCAGGATCACCAAATAACTTATCAGGATATTTTTCTCGATATGATGAGAAAAAAAACGTTTCTATTCTTGTGAGAAGTTGTTTTTTTTTTTTTTTTCTCTTGAAGTGTAACTCACCTAACCTGATTCCGCCAGATGGATTTGCTCCGCATATCCATCTGAAAACCTTCCGTTGAAGTAATTTTGGGAAGGGGCGAAAATACTGGTTAGCTGATTGGCCTATGTTGGTGATAGACGGGCCAAATAAAGCAATCAGATCAACAAAGCATATGACGTACTAACAGCGACGACGAAAACACAACCACAAGCTCTTGCCGAAACCAGTCGGGAGAAGAGCAAAAACATCTTTTCGTCTGAGAAAAGCCTCCAGAGAAGTGTTTTGCTCTTCTTTCAGTGAAGAAATACTGTTTAATTCCGATAAAACTTGCTCGATAGCCACGCTAACGCTAGTTTCATCGGCTGAAGCCGCCATTTTCTTTAGACTGAACTGTCGCTCTTCTCGTTGCGTCACACCTCAGTCCGCCTCAAAGCCAACGCTGATTGGACGTTCGTTTGGTGAACGGCTCCAAATTTTATTTAACGGAAAGTAGCCAGACTGATCTGCGAGTGAAACCTTGAAAGCTCGCGAGATCAGGATGGTCTCACGAGGCTATAACTCACCCCAATGTAAGAGCAAAATCCCGCCCCAGACAAATTTAAGAAATTCCATCAAAGTGGGCGGGGATCCACAGTGGGCTGTGTTCAGGATGGGGGGAGCAGCCGCAAGTTTGATTTGCCACTTTTGAGTTATGGAGTGTGAGCAGAGTTATGCTGGTAGTTACGCCCCGGTTCGGTCTTTTGAGGGGGAGGATTTTTCACCCCCCTCATCCCTGGAGGTTGAGGGAGGCTTGTGGAGCCCAGCGGTCCAGAGCCTTATTAGTTTGAGCTGCTGGATCACTGGCAGCTTTGATTCATCATGATACATTTGTAATATGGACATGGTTGATCTTGCCTTCCCGTTTTAATACGAGGGAAGGCAGATATAGAAGTTAATTTTAGTGGACATTGGCGCTCTGTGGCTTCAGCGGCGTCTGCCTCCTGTTCGAGCCGATACAGGGAGGCTGATCTGGGGCTGCGGCTCTCTCTCCGCTGGCTGGCTATCGAAGCCGCGTAGGACGAATATCCAATATCCAACCTAATACTAACTTCACCGCGGTCTCACAGCACCCCCTTCCCAACTGCTTCAAGACAGATCAATTGGGTGCTGTCACGTAAATTTGCCAATGACATAAAAAGTTGGTACATGTGTTTGTAGTTGCTTTTTTGAAGGAAAAAAAGTCGCTAGAGGGTTTGAAAAGTGCAGCAGTGCTCGCAAAGGTGGCACAAGGGAGCTGTTTTGTTTTTTTAAGATAGAGCTGCTTTTATACCCACTGAGCTGTATAATACACTGGAGTGCTGATTTTGCCGAAAAACTGAAGCCACTGGCCGCCATCTTGCTACTCCATACTCTCACAGAATCCCACAGGATTTGGTTGCAACAACAAGCAGTTTTCTGGCTGAGTGAAAACGTTTCACAGGTAATTCTACAGTCAGTGGATGTACTAACACTATCAACTTCTAGGAAATTAGGTGCTGAAATATTTTACATGTTATTCATATTAAATATACATATATGTATATATAAGTATGTGTATATGTATATATGTATATATATGTATACACATATGTAAATATATGTTGTTGTACATTGTTATTTATATATTTATAAATGTTAAACATATATATTTAAATGAATAAAATGCAAAATATTTCAGCACATGACTTTCTCAGTACTTCATATTTTTAGAACATAACATAAAACTATATGGCATTTTACATTTTAAAAGTCTTAAGCCTCCCCTGAACATGAGAAAATCCTCGTCATTTGATGCTGTAGCGCACATATTCCCTAGTTACTGGGGGGGAAATAGGGAGTACCAATATGGCGGCTGGTGGCTTCAAAGCGACTCGTTCAAACAGACGGTGATTAGCACTCCAGTGTATGATATAGCTCAGTGTTTATACCCCACAGCGGCAGAGCTACCGACGTCACAGTCTCCGAATTACACCTCAGCCACCGAAAACAATGTTAATTTGAAATTCAATGCAAGACCACTGTTTAACCCTACGAGGGCGCCACACTGACAACTCAAAAGCAGGATTTCAATAAATATGCCCACATATTTTCAAAATAACAACCAGGATATGTACACAGTACTATAAGACAACCATATTAACAGTTTATTGAAAAAAAGTTGATTTGGGGGTGAGTTACCCTTTAATCTCGAGGAAAAAAGATTCAAAATGTTATTGCGGAGACTCCTGCACGAGGCTTCTGTAGACGCCTTTTTACCATTTACCCCCTTCTACTCAAGTAAAATACGTTTGTGTATTTTTAAATAAGAATTATTTTTTTGTTTTTCTTGCTGTTTTGTGGTGTGCTGATCCTTAAATCAGGACTCACCACTGCCCCCCTTAGGCTCGAGGTTGCTTAGCTTAGAGAATTGTGACTGAGGTTTGGGTTAATTCTTGTCACAGTGACATCTCTTGCAGTTGTTATATCAGTACAAATGTTTGAAACCTGAAACAAAAGAGTTTCAATTTCAACAAGTTAGTTGTTTGTTTGGCATATTTGATTTGGGAAAGGGTATTAGCTTTACACACAATGCCTTTCCTCGTACAACCCGGCCTGAGATCAGCATTTGGAGTACTCTTGTGTTTTCCAACCCCAGGTTTTAGGATTTAGTGGAAGCGAACAAGAATACATGTGTGCAAATCAGATGGAGACAAGATGAGCAGTGAGATGGCGAGAAGTAGAGGTGGCAAAGGAAGATGAATTAAAGTGCATGGGTTCATTCATAGCAGCAGATGTACATTAGGGAGAGGAAGAAGAGAGATCGGGAAGGATGGAAATTAGTCTTAATGGTTTCTTTTTGACAGGATTTTTTTAATATTGAAATGGAACGCTTATAAGATGGTAATTTTGGCAGCTATGATATATTGTTTGGAGAGGATGGTCCAGACAAAATAGGAGGTATTGGAGCTGGGGGCGACAGAGCACATGGCTTTATTGGGAGGAACTAGAATGACTATATCAGAGGGACAACCCGTGTTTAGTGTTTTTGGCCATAAAGTTTGAGATGCTAGGCGGGTATAGTTCAAATTTGTGCAGAGGATATTTAGGTCAAAAGATGTTTGAAATGGAGTTGCCAGGGTGGAGAGGAGAAAAGCAGGAAAACCATAGAAAAGATTCATAGCTTTGGGAAAGGAGGTTGTGCAGGGAGCCAGGGTGCTGTTGTCATCCAGCCGGGATTAAAGAAGAAACAGGTTTGCTATACTTAAGCAACCAAATGAGCATTAAAGGAAGCCCCCTGAAACCAGCAATAACAACCTGCTGATTAGTCAGCTAAACTGTATTCTAATGTGAAGCATTTTAATGACTGGACAAACCATCACATATTTAACTTGTCTTTATTAGTGGGTTCCCCTTGCCTCCTAGAAACCTTGTTGTTTTGCCTTGCCCCTCTTTACGGAACAATCCGTAATTGTTCTTCTCCCAAGAGAGCGTGGCATGTTCATTCTCTCTGTCACAACAACAAATCAGCACATTGCCTCAAGGTCTGAGACTTTTACTTATTTACTTTGCTACAACTTGACTTCAACATCAACTTGTGTTCGATCTTTTCATCATAAGGCTATCGCAGTTCACCTTCTGGTGTTTGCTTAAGCCTTCTGAGGACAATACGTCTTGCTCACATTCTCACTCCCACACAGTGTGGGTTGAGCAAAAATGTTTACAGAAATCGCTTTAAATCTGCTTTTTAGCTTTCCACAACAAAGGAAGCACAGGAATACAAACCAAATGAAAACTTTGTGACTAAAAGTATTTTCGATGTCATGCAAACATGCACATACACTAATAAATGGGTTAAAACATTACACACAGCCCTCCATACATCATAGACGCTCCATCCAACAAGCACAAAAGCAGAGTGCAGTTGAGTTACATTAAAGGGACTGAGACTGAAAATCACTGCTTATTACTTTGCCTGTACTGTAGCAGGGCTGCAAGGTTCCCCTGAGGTTGCAGTAATTTACTTGTCCAATCCCTCTTTTCAACCCGTTTTTCTTTCTCCGCTTCTTCTGACCAGTGTTTGCCTGAGGGACCAAGCTGACACATAAAGGATATTGGCCACAGTGTCAAAACTCACGCGTGGACAAAACTCTGCCTCTGTAATGACTGCAGCCACAGCGCAGCGACGAAGGCTTTTTTTTTTAATATCCCAGAAGTCCTCTTCCTCTGCTTTCAATAATGAATATTTAATGGACTTGTCATTGCTCAAAACCTCCCCGTCCTCGCAGAGATTTTAAGGTCTAGTTTGATTCATCTTGTGTTGAACATCTTGTCTCCGTTCTATTAGAGCAAGGCTCCCCAGAGGATGCAGCAGTCGACTTGTCTAACATCTTATTTGAAAATGTTTTTCCTACTTTTTCTTTGTGAGGACAACAGAGCAGCCAAAGAGGTTGAGGTTTCGGCGCTAACTGTCTGATCAGCGCAATGTCACATTCTGAAGCGGCGGCTCCTGTCAGTCTTTCTGATGAGCACTTTGGGTCAGTGTAACGCGTTTGAACTCCCAGTTGGTCAGCTACCTGAACAGTCATCGTTTAAGCTGTCAGTCCTGCTGTTTTCTGGCCTCTGGGCCTTCCAGGCTGCAGCAGCAGCTTCCACGTGTTTTAGTGGTACGTTATCTGACAAACCAATTCAAATTAGATCAACTGTGAAGCGGAGCTAAAAGGGGGAAATGTTTTCACATCGATACAAAAAGGATAAGTAGGACATGCATTTGTATTTAGCTCCATTAATGTGACAGAGCTAAAAAAAATCCAACTACCTTCAGAAGTCACCTAATTGGTAACTAGATTTCACCTGTGTGAAATGTGTATTCTTCCTGGATTTCCCTGTAGACCATCCATTTCTCCTCCAATGTCCCAGTTAAAAAAAAAAAACCTCCCCGCAGCATGATGCTGCCACCACCATCATGTTTTTTTTTATTTTACTGATTCAGGGTGATGTGCACTGCTTGTTTTCTGCTACACATAACGCTCTGACTCTTGGACAAACAGTTCCGTTGTTTTTTTTATTTTTTATTTATTTATTTATTTATTTATTTTATATTCTCTACATGTTTGCTAGATGGCTTGTGGCAAACAGGACTTCTTCTGGGCTTTTTTGTTGCAACTCCCCCATAAAAGCCAGATTTCTGAAATGTGCAATCTTTGTCTTTTTCATAGATTTTCCCACCTGAG
This sequence comes from Fundulus heteroclitus, assembly GCF_011125445.2. Lineage (NCBI taxonomy): Eukaryota > Metazoa > Chordata > Actinopteri > Cyprinodontiformes > Fundulidae > Fundulus > Fundulus heteroclitus. The sequence goes on from NC_046361.1 coordinate 7,988,823, forward strand.
CAATAGACCTCTGTAGCTCCTCCAGTGTTACCAGGGCCTCTTAGGTGCTTGTCTGGTTAATGCTATCCTTGCCCTGCCTGATGTTTTACAAACCTAACAATGTCTTGTTAGGTTTGCACAGGTGCTGCAAAATATATCAAAATTGCCGTTGCAATATCAGTGTGAGCAATTATGCAATATCAACAAAATCTTTAAAGCACCTTGCATTTACGCTCTGTCTGTCGATTATAAACCTGGCCACAAACTTCTGTTAATGCCGACACCCGATGAATATCTTGTGTGACCAAGATATTTAAGCTTACAGTGAGTGGGGGCATTGTGTAATGGTTAATTACACATAGGGGGACACCATTTACCCATTAGTTGATTTCTAAAGACAGTTGGATATACTGGATTTTATTGAAGCATTTCAGCATAAAGGGGACTGAATACATAGCATGCTTCACTTTTTGGGATTTTTGTTGTAGAAAATGTTAAACAATACAAATTTCAAAATGATCTGATTATTTCTATTGATCTATTTGATTACGTACAAATAAAATATGTTGAAAATGTGAACAACTGATGAATACTTTTGCAAGGCATGGTTAAAGTTCTGTCTGCTGCAGGTAAGGCTCACACTGCAACGCAATCGACAGAATTTCCTTTTAAAAAGTCTTGAAGTTTTCCTTTAGGCTGCTGCAAAGGCTTCTTTCGTCTCTACAGCTGCTGTTACTAAAGCCTCAGAGTGGGCCCAAGTAATTGCTATGAGATCCATGCATTGCAATGAGACGATCAGGGGTTGTGAGTTTACATCAGTTTTCTGATTTTGTGCCACTTCCTGCACCTTAGCAGCTATTTCAGACTCGGCTTATAAATCTGCGACGTGTGTGTTACAAGTAACTGTTCAGTGTGATGTATCTCATCTCATCGGTTCCTTTTGTTATATCTGTACGCCAAACAACCGCCAGCTGAACAATTATTCACACTGATTATTTGCTAATTTGAGATACGTCCCATTGACCAGCCGTTTTACAGCATCGACTGCTGATCATATCATGAAGCCAGTGAAGAAGTTCATTTAGAGTGCAGACACATCTTCACTCAGTAATGGTGCTCTAGTACAAGATTGTCCAACATTTATTTAGTTGATATATTTTTTTTCATCCCCTGCGGTGCTGGCAGAGCAGAAAATGTAGCTACTCTTTTTTTTCTTTTTCTTTTAAGGAACGTGTATATTTGTCAACTAAGGTTACACATTTGCAGGAGTTATTTATAGAGTACAATTATCCCTGTGGACAGTGTACCTCTGACGGGAAGTTTTTGTCAAAGGAAGTAAAGACGAGAGATTTTGGGGAGCAAATCACAGCGAAATATATGGTCAAGGAAATGTGAAAAGTTTTCCAAAATGATTTGATTTCATTGTTTTTCAATCTACTTCATTGAATCACCATTAATCCTGGATCATGGCCATGTTATATTATGTTGTTGGATAAAAGTTTATCCGTTCGCAGCCAAAAGGGTGATGCTTAGCCTGAAAACAGCTTAATTGGGTTATCCTAGGCGGGTATCAGACTATGCATCCACTTCCGTATTACAATGGGAAGTAATGACATGAAGAAACTGCGAAGAGCATATGTTCACGTCTGGATTGGACTCTCCCTCGATGATTGCGCGGATGCCTAATCTGCTTTCAAATTAGCGTTACAATTTTCCAATTTCTCCACAAATTACAGAGATGCACTTGTTTTGTTTTTTAGGAGATGGGAAAGAAACCAATTTTATATTCATACGGCCTAAATTCAGTTTTTGTGTAACCTTATCAGGAAACAAGAACGAGATGTGAAACTATTTAACAATGTGATATTGGTCCTCTTTGTAATAAAATAGCTCGAGGCCACTGTTATACCCAGAGGAAACTAACGAGATAAATGTCTCTAATTTAATAGCCTTAATAACAGTTCTTGTTTTAATCATTTCGATTGTTATGCCGAGAATTAGAAGAAGCTGGCATTAACATTTTATTTTGCGGAGTGCATTTCCGTTAGCTAGGATAAAATTATTTTTAAAATTATATATTTTTTTAAGGCAACCCTACAAGTATGAATATGTCCCAGATGTGCTGTGTACTGTTCTCCCTACCTGCTATGTTAAGTGTTTTACCTCTCCATATCTGTGTACGCAAGCCACTTGGACGCTGCACACAATGACACGCCCCTGTTCATATTATTTTTAGCTGCACAATTATGTTCCATTCAGAGAGAGATGGTTTTTGTTAAGCCTCAAAGGGAATAACGGCCTGGTTTGCACACCATCTAATGTGAAGAGGAGAAGAAAAGAACCAACAATGGATGAAAAAGTGTTTTTTTTCACCAGAATATCTTTCCAGTTGTCTCTGAGAGTTAAATTATCTACCCTGAGAAACCGCAGAAATCTGTACATAATGTTATATTTCTAACCCAGTTTATAATCAGACTCTGTGCCACACTTTGTCTGGGAGTGTTATGTTTCCTGGTGGCACGCCCACTATGCAGAATCTAGTCTAGTGGGTTGACAAAATGTACTTCTTACAGGCTTTGGTTGAGTGGACAGTAAATTAGTGTGGCTGAGACATCCTTTTTTGAGCCAAATTTGTTGCAAACAGAACTTCTTTTGGGCTTGATTCGACACTGGCTTTTTTGTTACAACTCTTCCATAAAAGCCGGATTTCTGAAATTTGTAATCTTTGTCTTTTTCATAGATTCTCCCACCTGAGCAATAGACCTCTGTAGCTCCTCTAGTGTTTCCAGGGGCCTCTTAGGTGCTTGTCTGGTTAATGCTCTCCTTGCCCTGCCTGTTGTTTTACAAACCTAACAATGTCTTGTTAGGTTTGCACAGGTGCTGCAAAATATATCAAAATTGCTGTTATCATTGCGGTATCAGTGTGAGCAATAATGCAATATCAACAAAATCTTTCAAGCACCTTGCATTTATGCTCTACATGTTGAGTATAAACCTGGCCCACTGGATGGACTCTAACTTTAGGATTGGGCTTAAGAATGCCTTGATTTTTTTGTTTTGTGTTCGTTGTAATCTTAAATATCATGGGTGATTAAAGGTGCTGGTCATTTTTCCCCATTAGAATTTAATCCAGTTAATTTATAAAAAAAAAAAAAAAAGCCATGCTTTTAAGGCTCCCAAGAGAGAAGGCTGTCCATGTGGAGCAAAGCAGGTTGGGTGCTGCTGGGGCATTACGCACGCTACGTGCTAAGCTAACAGTACCCCACGGATGTTTGAGAGCAACATATCAAAGTCAGTAAAGCTCCCGAACATGCAACAGCGAAGCTATAAACCTCTCGGACAACATAAGCTAACGCTAGCTGTTATTAGCCTGACGAACAGCCCAGTGACGGGGTTCTGTGTGAGCTCCCCCTGCACTATGCAAAGCTAGCGCACTAGCCCCGCCCCCCCTTTGTCGGTGTCTCACATTACACTGATACAAAATCACGGTGACCCGGCTGGAGCTTTGCTCCATTGCAGCAGGTAGATCTAACCCAAGAACACTCCACCAAATCAGCGCTGCACAGTGTGAATACCCAATATTTAGCCTATTGAAATAAAAAGCCCTAGATTTTAACTGTGTAAGGCAGTTTGGAACAGATCAATCTTTTGTCACCTCTTGGCTTCTGACACACACACACCAATACATATCCAAGAAATCCCACAGATTTCTTAGAGTTAATGCCACACTCTAATCCTGAATAGCAGCAGGGCGCAAAACACTGACAGCTGTAGGTGCGGCTTAAAGCCACGCTCAGGATGCGTTCACCAACCCTCTGGCCTTACAGGGTCTGTGGGAAACCAGCAGGAGCGCAGTGAAGCAAAGATGGAGTGCCTTTCACTCAGGCATATGATATTTACACTTTTAAACATCAGTTCTGATGGTCTAGGGTTAACATGCCATGATTTATTTGCAGATTTATTGCATTGTTTTATTTTTTTCTCTAATTAATTAATCAACGTACAATCCTAGACCTAATTTAAGCCAATGTATGTGGTTTATCTTGGTTTTCCCGCTCTGGATCTGAAACAGCGTTACCTTAACACAAGTGACAGGTCAAACTTCTTAAGTCTCTTTCTTGCAACCGAGGGAGAAGCAGTAGCCTTGCCTCAGTCTGTTTAACAGCAGTGAACAGGAACAGGTAGGGAAGCTGCAGTGCTGTTCCTCTGCACTCCATACAAGACTCGATTCACTTTCTATGGCAATTTAAACTTTCATTTTTAGCAATGGTACCGCACTTTTGTGAAGAGTTGAAACCACAGTGTACGTTGAATGCAGCACACCAGGGCAATTTTGCCGCCTTTTTACCTGAAATCTCCAGACCAGCTGTTAACAAAGGCCGTCTGTCACTGCCACATAACACCCTCCAGTCACAAAGTCATCTTACCATTAAGGCAGGTTCACACGGCAGGATCATTTGCCCGATTTTTACCGCCGTCTTCCCCTTCCGACATGCCCCGACTATCGGTATGACTCTTAAGATAATCTTTAGAGCTATTCCTGCTGTGTGTCTGTTGTTGAAGTGTTTTTTTTTAAACAGATGATAATATAATATGGTAATTAACGAATGCAGTTCAGGAAACCTCTATAAGAGATGCAGAAGTAAGGTTTGTTATTAGCTCTGTTTAACTGTCTGACAGCTCAACTTGTGTTTCTGTACCATTCCTGCAGCTTTCACTTCAGTCTCTGCTCTCCACTCTCAGTCTTACCTCTTAATCTCTAATGATGATTAATGTGGACTGTGTGCTTATTGCCAGTATTGTGTTATTGGCATACTGACAGCACTGTTGAGATGAATAACTATGCAAGTGTGCAGATGCATGTTAGTCAGAGCGTTTTTTTCCCCCTGTTAAAACCATTGATTCTACATCTGTTAAGATGTGAAAAATGGATTTGCGGAAGAGGCTTGTAAACCACATCTAAATTACTCAGATTTTTCTTTTGTTAGAACCTCCCTTTACCAGACGAACAGCAAATGGAGATTTATGAACGGGTTGAAAAAAAACAAAAACTTTGGCGTTTTTGAATGTGTTCCACCTCCTGTGTTTGCAGGAGATGGTTCGTCGAGGGGAGATTCTGGACGACGGCATGGAGGATGAGTTCTACCTTCGCCGTCTAGACGCCGGACTGTTTGTTCTTCAGCTGCTGTGCTATATTATGGTGGAGATCAGCAGCTCCGGGGTCTCACAGGTACACACACTCACACACACGTACCGACTCAGGCTTTTTAAATGAGTTTTCTCGCCAATCAATTATCATTAAGGCTTTCGATCAAGCGGCCTGTGGGAACGGACAGCCATCAGATTGTTTATATGGTTGTTGTGCCCAATTAGCTCACAAAGTTCATACCTAATCTGAGTTAACTGAACTCTTCGAGGCCTCATTTTGTTTCTGGTTATGAACAATGAACACTTTGCACTCAGATTTTGACCAGAAGTTATCTTACCCTGTTCATTTTATGCTTTTTAAAGAAAGGTTCAAATCATTAGGACCTTTAATTCTTCTTTATTAGACCAACAGTTGGTCTGATATTGACCAAGTCTCCTTGTTTTTATTAGTTATATTGATCGGTTGGTCTGTGCCATTAAAGTGAAATTGAAGAAGCAGTTCTACTCGCTTTGTGTATAAGAACATGTAAATCATACTGACCCAGCATATTTCATACAAACAAAAAAAAAAGCTGTACACATAGCTTATATATTTTATGATTTCTTTTCTTTCAAGATATTAGTTAGATTGAACAATACGTAGTTGAAATAAGCACTAAGATTATATATAATATTTTTCCTTTTAAAGAGCTAAAAGCTGCATTATCAGCTAGATTAGTATCATATACTTAACAAAAAAAAAGTAGGTAAATTTCTGTTGGGCAGATTCTTTCCTTATTTTAACAAAGATTATTGGCAGTAAATCCCAAGGAAACCTGTTTATTTATAAAGGATGCCACATTTGACAGGAAGCTTCTTTCCGGGTTGTGCAGCAGAGTTGAGCATGTTGGTTTTGTCGACGAAAAACTTAAAACTCCTCTCCAACAATGCCAAACAGCATATTCTGCCATTGACTTGTATTCAGTGGTTATTATTGGCCTTGATGATTGACGCTCGAAGATGTAACACATATTGACCATTTATCTAATTTGTAATTCAACAAACATTGGCCTCAGTAGTAGTGCTGTAGAGAAATGCACACAACCATAACAGCTGGCACCTCCTTGTCATACTGGTCACCAGCTTGATCCCCAAACCCAAACAGCAAGAGTTGACATCTTGGAGGATGGTTTGGTCCTTAAAAATGAAGATATGGGATCGCTGCTTGCGGCAGTGTCATCTCATGATACTTCCTGTATTGAGATTGCCAAATCCAATGATTTTCCAGAAGGGAAAATCATTGAATGTCCCATTGGATGTCCCACATCATCACACTGCTTCCACCAAAAGCTGTTTGGGATTTTGAGAAAACATTGGGCAATTATTTTCTTGGGGGAAACAAACATAATCAATTCTGCTGCCATTTTCAATCAGTAACCCCTGGTGTTTCTTTAAATCAGCCAACATATTGAACACATTGCATCTGATAGCAGTAGAACACAGGTGCTTTTATCCAGTAAGACTTTTACATCAACAACTAGTCAGTGAAGGCATTAATAAATAGACAAACCTGGAAGTTGTTGTTCATTTAATTTCCTGTGACAAGCGTGCTGCAGAGACCAAAATATAATTTGAACATGCTGAAACAGCAGCTTTAAATAGAAAGATCATCTTCCTAAAGCTTCTGTGAAAACAATAATTGTAATTAATAAATGCTTTTGTTCTTTTAGCTGCAGCAGCGGGTGCATCAAATTCTTAACATAAGAGGAGGCTCTGTCAAAGTGGTGCGCCACATCATGAGAGGTGAGTACGGCTTAATGTCTTGTAAACAGGTTCTGTAAAGTTCTTCATAGTGTCTCTTATTCTCTGATTCACACATACGCCCATACGGTGTTTTCAGTTCTACGCTTACGCTCTGTGTGCTGCATGTTATATTGTCACTCATTCACATAAACACGTTTGAGTGAGGTGGTACAATGTTGTTCTCAATGATGACCACACTGCCTCTGAGGTAGACCCATTTAGTGTTCATCGCTGTGAGGCTTACTGCCTTTAGCTTTAAATTATGCAATAGTTTGATGTTAAGGATAACTAATAATGTCAACATCTTAACTTTTGAGCTATTTGGTGTGGGATTGATACACACATACAATTTCTTTCAGCTCAGCCTCTCTGTAGGAATGATTTAAAATTATTACATCATACCCTTTGAATCCATATTTTTATAAATACTTAAAACCAATGATTGAGATCTTATCAGATGTACGTCTTTTTCTTTTTTTTCCTCCAGTATATATTCAATAATTACCCTGCAAAACAAATATGTTGTAAAAAGGGATGTAGACTTTTGTTAACAGTACTGTATGCTACTCTGTCATCCATCTGCTGAAATCTTTTTGGATTACATATAGGGGCCCAAAGTATTTTGTAATAACCATATATCCATATAATTTCTTACAATTTTATGTCACTTCAGCCCTCACATCTTCTGTAGTTTTCCCGTTCAAGACATTTCTTTTACTGCCTCTGTCCGTTGGAAAATAATGCAAAGTTGATTACTACTAGTTTTCCATCAAGGGAATTTCATAAGACAGTGCTTTAGCTTAAAATAACCTCACATTACTTTTTACTCTAGAAACTTCACAATAAATAATGTTTTGTGTCATAGGAACCTCATAGTACTTTGTCATTATTAATTGCAAGAAGTACCTCCTTTTTTGTCTGAAAACCACAAAGGGTAGGAGAAGATCTTATGACATAACATGTGGAAATTCTGAAATGGCACGATTTTTCCTTGTAAAGATGAAGTCTGATCCATTGCTGTCAGGTTCTGAGTTTGTAGTGTTTATTTATGAGCTCCGAGTATGGTATAGTTGGAGTATGTCTTTTTTTTTTTTTTTTAAGACTTATATTGTGGAGTTGGAAAATGATTACCTCCTGTTTAGCCCCGTCGTGTTGACAGCCTGCTCACAAGCTGCTCATGAAGGCCGTCCAACAACTCTTCTTAAAAAAGCAGCGAAGAAGCCCCCATCAAGTGAAAATAGTCCATGCAGCAGCATTTTAGGTACTCTGTAAAGAAGGAAAGAAAGAAGCAATGATAGTGTGACAGACAAAGTGCAAAACACTTAAGGATACAGTGACAGTTCAACCATTAGTAGCTAACTGTGCCGAGGTTCCCATTTGCTTCAGGGCTTAGTATAGGCCATGCAGTAAATCTGTTGTTATTGATTAGGACTGTGTTTGATCCTCTCTGGTGCGAAATCTAAAATACTTGGACCAATCAAACTTGAACTGGATGATTCTACACTGAGCAGCGGCTCTTTAAAAACACAGGTCTATGTAAAGGAAACCTTTTTTTGTGTATGAAATCACAAGGGGGAATAATTCCTAGATGTTTGTGGCACTAGGATCACCTCAGAATTAGACTAGTATAAAGCCAGACTCCAGTATTGAACAAAGAACACAAAGTCTTTAAAGGCTAAGGCACAGTAGTGTCACATTTGAGCACTCACATTGACCAGGTAAGGCAGAAAACTCATAAAAAAGCTACATTAACCCTGACCAGGTGATTATTTTTGGTTTATATTCAAATGTGCTGATTGATCAGATACTAGTAGTCAGCAATTTGAAATACTGCTACTACACTGCTGCTTTAGGCACACAACGGGCCAGTGCACAGGAGTCCCACACTTCTTGGGACATTTCTTTTTTTTTTTTTTTTTTTTTTCAAACTTCTCCTGAGGCTGAAATTGCCTGGAGAGTCTTGTTTACTCTTGTTGTCGACAGCTCTTTGCAAGTAGCTGAGTCATTTTACAGTTAGCAGAGGAAATAAATTTCTGGTACGTTGTGAAGCATCTTCTCATTCTTTGTTTTTCCCCAAGAAAAACTCCCCTTAAACTGCACAGAAATATATTACCTTTTGAAAATACAAACCTTTTGTATGGCTGAAAAGCTATATGACCACTGTATATATATATTAGGAGGGTGAATTACAGGAGAAAATGTTCTGCAGTGCTTAGTATGTTTTTCAGCATCTTCCCCACAAAATATTAGTTTAACTTTTACAGATAGTGTCAAACCTCCTGGTACAAATAACTGCCTTGTTTTTTCCCCCCAGTGAAATGTCATTGTTATTTTCCCCAAAGCGATTAATGACACAGCACGTTTGCACTGTGTTTTTAACTTTATTATAAAGACGGTGTTTTGGATTAAAGCTATGTAAACAAACAGGAGTCCGTTTCCCAATGCCCATGTATCCCACAACGCAATGCAGTTATGTGGCCCGTCAAGTCCCAGAATGTCATAAGAAGTATTTTTCGTAATTTCCTACAAACTGTGTAGCAGCACAAAACTTGCAATTGGGTGCCCTGGTCGGTCTGTTTGTCAGAATTTGACAAAATGCGGGAAACGTTCAATGGGTATGAATACTTTTCAAGGGTACGGTATAAAATTTTATACTGGGACATTTTTAAAGTAAATAGTCATGGTTTACACATCTTGTGGCTGTATAGAGACCTCACAAATGGAGTTTAATAGCATGGCGGTGCTGAAGTGTCTACTGCATATAAAATACAGATGGAAGACTAAAGATGTAACGATAGTAAATCCAGGAAAATCCATCCTGGCAGAAGTGTTTATTGGTTTTTATACATATTGCCAGTGCTTAGATTATAAAACGCTACACTCAGATGCTTCCTGGCATGTATATTTGCACTGCAGTGTAATCAGAGTCTCCCTGTGAGAATGAAACAGACTGTTTCTGCTTTAACGTTCCCTGTCCTGCCATATTCGGTTTTTGTTTGCTTTTCAAAGATGTAGCAGGTGTGTTACTTTTGTCCTTGTGCGACATCCATCCTTCCTGTTTAATCGCCGGGTACAGCTTGAGGACGGCGCTCCGATCACACACCCTCTGGCCTTTGTGGCATGTAGCGCTGTAGATGGAGTCATCCGTCACACTCGCCAGCAAGCGTGGCAATTTTCCAGTCCTCAGAGCGCATTTGTGTTTGCGCACACGTACGGGAACCTGTTGTTGTGTGGTGTCGCTTTAGTGTTCATCTGCATATTTGCATACACTTGTGCCTGGCTTGTCCACACAGTGTTTTGGCTTACTAACACTGTTTTTGTTTGTGTGTATGAAAGAGTTACCATTATATTAATTACATATTTGTTTTCACTCCTGGCCTTAGTAGCGAGTATATCATTTTATGATTGAGTTTGTCCTTACTACGCAATAGCCAGCAACAAAACGCACTATAAGTAGTCAGAATCTTTGCCTGTGCATCTATACTAGCCAAGCACCAGAGCGTCTGATCACCTTTAATATATTTCTGCGTTTCGGGCTCACAGTGTGTGTCCTCACCCTTTCCAGCAGGCCAACATGTGCAGACCTTTCCCATTTCAAGTGCCCCACCTGGTCAACTTGAAATTGCAGGAAAAGGTTAAGCACATGCAGAGTGTGCCACCGACTGAACTGTTTTGACCCTTAATGGCTCTAGCTCACCAAATTTAAAGCTGCACTGCGGGGGGAAATGGCTCTCCTCCAAGTGATGACGTGAAACCCCGCTGTGAGGTGTTCCGTTGTTGGAGACTTGATTCCAAGTCTAATTCTGAGGATGAGAATGGCATCCTGGAAGGTTGGGCTTTGTTCATGAGGTGTTTGATAGCAAATTGTTGGCAAAAAGTCACTCAGACTGGAAGGCTGAGTGTTATGTAGTCTAAAGATGTAAAGATCTGTCTCTCACATCACTTGTGCCTGGATGAACCCTGAGCTTTTACCAAGAAAGGTGACAGAAACACTTGTGTTTGAAACAAAAACTGCTCAATGTGATTCTTTTCACCCTGCAAAGCTTCCCAGTTTGGTGCGACTGATAAATTGCTTAAATTGATTCCTATTTAGTTTTAGTCTTTTTGAATCGACAATGTTTAGAGGTCAGAGATAGTGACCCAAGTCTCAGACTTGGACTCAAGTCGCAAAAACAAGGACTTCAGACTCAGATTTGCAGTCTTAAGACTTGATGCTTTTTCCGTGTATTCTGGAGTAACAACAAAGCAGTTTGTAAACTACAGGCCGCATCTCTGAACGGGTGGACATTTCAGGCATTTTACTGTGAAAGGACACGCCTAATTTAATAAGTGATGTTTGCAGACCGTGTGCTGTTAATGGCTCATAACAGTCTGTTCAAGTTAACTGTAATGCTATAATAACCCCCTCATCAATGTCTCTCCAGAACAAACTTAAGGTAACTTACCTCCAACATCTTTGCCACTGTTAAGCTAGTCGCATCGTTGCCAATAAACTCACTGTGCTACGCCTCGCTTATGACGCTGAAATTTATAGTATGTCTTGGAACATGTTTGGCAGATTAGATAACAAAGGTTTTAAATGTAGATTTTAAACTTGGGTTTCACAATATTATGGGACTCAAAAGTGAGAAGAAAACATTCCAAACCCTTTAGTGCAGTTTATAGTGCAGGAGGGGAGCATATAAAGACATTAACAGGTACTAAATAACACATTGTACAAATCACTCAAATTCAACATTAACAGGGTGATTTATTTCTATAGATTTTTCTTTTAATTATATTTATTCATTGATAGTTTTAACAAGGTGAACATAATGCTTCATATTGCCTGTCGATCTGTGTATTGGTTTGTGAACTAGTGAGTGTGATTGGGTGACTGTGGCTATACTGTAAAGTGCTTTGAGTGGCCAGTATGACTTGGAAAGTGGTATAGAAATTCAGTGCATTTACCATTTTATCAATGTTCAAAATGATTATGCTGTTATAAAGATCAAAAGATAACAAAATTTGAATATGTTAGATTTTACCCCCACCTAAGACAAACATGGACCTGTCTCCGTAGGGGACATTTACTTTTAAACATTGGTGTTGTTGATAGGTCATGGCTTCATGGCTTTTCTGAGTTATGGTTATTGCTGGCATCCACACAGTCTAAGTTTACGACTGGAGGCATGTTGACCATGTTCTGGTGTAATTTGTAATTGTTGGACAGTCTTGCTCTGTTTAGACTATTTCTACTTATCTGCTTACTTACTGATGATGATAAAGGTAGTTAAGGACATATGGATGCTAGGTGGCTCAGTGGGTGAATCAGGCACAAGGTGGGAACAGGCTGTCAGTCCTCAACTCAACTGTCCCAGTTTGACTCTGCAATCGCAGAGGACTACCTGCATGCAATTTTAGTATGAATATTATATTTCAGGTGCCATGCATTCACATTCTGCATCCCTAAAATATATGCAGCCATATAAAAAGCTCTTTTGCTGGCATCCGGTGTATATTTTAGTTGCTGAAGATGCTAAAGGATTATGGAACATGAGAGAACAAAACAATCCGCTATTTTACTGATGTCATGGAGCCCTAGTATTTGCAAATTTGCTTCAAGGCGAATTCACAATGTGAAAATGTAGAAATGTGTAGTTGCGCTTGAAAAATGGTCTGCTTCTGTTATTAGGAGTTTTTGAAATATATTACAGGTAAGCAGACTTATGTCAATCAATATTAAATAATTATATTTGTGTCTTCCACCAATTTGCAATTAGATTGATAAAGGAATGAAAATCTGTCAGTTTTTCATTTATAATTCATGTTGGTCAAGAGTGGAATGAAGGAAATCTCTGATCTTTTTTTAGAAAAGAAATATACATAGAGATGGATATATAGAATGTATTGTTTCTACTTAGTGGACTAAAAGAGGTTAAAAACCAAATCCTAAGAGTTTAGAAACCATACACTTTATGTAAAGGCAAGGCAACCAACAGAGAACCTCTGATTAAAATGAAGGTAGTTTTGACTTTGTAGCAAAAAGTTGAGTATTTTGAGCAAAAAAGGGATTTAAAGCTGCTGCTGACAGTCGTCCTGTTCTTTAATTGACTGAGTGTAACAAGGATCAGGAAATATGGTGGTGGGAGTATCACAGTATAGCTTGCTCTGTCATTTTTGCCTTGAAGGTTTGATATTTTAAGGGATTAATGGTTTTTGAACTGATATCTGCCAGGAAAATCTGATGGAATCCATCCCTGAATGGATTCGGAAATGCCCTGAGGTGATGTCTTGTCACACGAGTTGTTCAGCTTTCGACTGGTTTTATGAAATATAAAGCTGATTTTATATTTTACAAAAATATACCAAAATGCCATATCCGGCAGTACCTTCTTTTAATTTGTTGACTACAGGTTTAGTTGTTGTATTTTGGTGATCTGCTTCTTAAAAAAACACAGACTACATCACTTCATAGCTTACCTTTATCAACACTCCCCTACAGTGCCTCTGCCTCCCATCGCTGGTGTAGCTGCACTCGTGCAGCTTCATGCTCGCAGAGCCGTGCTTTCAATGACTTATGCTGCTCCATCTGCAGCTGTAACCACAGTTAAAGCTCCCCACTGTGTCCCCATCCTTGGCTGCAGTTGCAGAAATGGCTCCTGGAAATGATTCTGCTTGTATTCATGGCAGATCAGTCCTAGTCACTGACCTGAGTAATGGCAATGCTCAGTACTGTATTGTCCTCTGCCGTGTTGCCGTGGTGACGGGAGGAGAGGGTGGCAGCATGTTGAAGAAAGGCTTTGGCGGAGAGTTGAGGAGTCACCGAATCTCTGACCTTTCTGTATGTATGGCTGACTGCAGAGCCATTCATAGACACGGAGATGAAGAAACAGGTTCACAATGACAGGCAGGCGGTAAAAGAGGCTGTAGATTCTCATGGTTTTTTTTTTATTCTCCCTCCCTCTGTCCCTTTAACTGCTTTTAGGGCTCAGTGAGCCCAAAAATGCAGCCCTTTTAGGCTGATAGCGTGGCTGCTGCAGATCTCCGTCCTGTAGTCCAAACCTTGACCCCTGCATATTTCGGCATCGCTGTCCGCACTTTCATAACTCAGTTACAATGAAGGTGGCCTGTCGTAATTTCATTCTCCTCAGAATACCCAATGATACAGTGACCTCCGTGTTCTGGCTTGGGTTACTGTCACTGTTTGCCTTCTGACCTGAGCAGCACTGAAAACTTCTCAAGAAGCCTATCACGTACCCTGCAGGTCTGCTTCCCCACCAGCTCTGCTTCCAAGCACTCGTCCTGTTTTTTTGCAGCTTTTTTTAAAGGTTATGCTTGAAATAAAAGCCTCCAATATTTGCAGCCCGACTCTTAAATGTCATATGTTGCTGCATATGTAAGAAGAAAAAAATGGATGCATGATAATAAAAAAAGTAATTTTGTGCTTTAATTTAGACATGGCAGAATATGGGTATACGTGTCAATAGAGCTGTTTTTTTTTCTTCACATTTCTAATAAAGAGCGGTGGACCAGTGGTCAGGCTGGGTTTTACTAGGTTAAGATAACAATTCTCAGTTTTGGTCGAGTAAAATGTAAAATTCTATTTTATCGACTGTAATATCCAACGTATTTAGCAGTGACGCACAAGTCGAACACGTTTTTGTGACATTTTTAAATGTAGTTCATTGCTATACTGTTTAGAAGTATTTATAATTTTGAAGGTTTTTATTTCCCACTGCACATAAATTATATAAAAGTTCAATATAAACAGGAGCAATGCTTCTTCTGCATGCTGGATGTCAACATCTGGACTTTATTCCGGCTGATGGTGACCTGTTCTTGTCTTAGTCCAGGTCTCCCCTGATAAAGAGATTTTTAATCTCAATGCTGAGTTCCTGGTTAAATAAATAAATGAGTAGTGCTTGCAGTTAATCATAGTTTGCAGCTTCTCGGTCTGCTTTTGTGGAGGTAAGTTATTAGAGGAGTTGTCTGTATACAGAGATTAAAAAACTTATTTATTTTTGTTGCCTCACAACCTGGAATTAAAATTGATTGTTTGAGAGGCCAGTCCAACACACTTAAAGGTTTCCTCTTAAACCACTCCAGTGTTGCTTTAGCAGGATGCTTTGGGTCATCGTCCTGCTGGAAGGTGAACCTCTGTTCCAGTCTCAAATCAAAGGCAGAGTGACACAGGTTCTACTGAGGAATATCCCTGTGTTTAGCACCATCCATCTTTCCCTCGACTTGGACCAGTTTCCCCATCCCTACAGCTTATCATCCCTACAGCATGATGCTGCCACCACCATGTTTCACTGTGGGGATTCTGTTCTTGGGGTAAAGGAATGTGTTGGGTTTGTGTCAGACAGTGTTTTCCTTAATATTTTGTGCATGGTAATTAAGAAGTTCCTTCTGGATTGTTTGAAGGTGCTGCTTTTCGACAATATTTTGATCTCACACTTTATTCATGGTGTTGTAGGACACAGTGGTGACTAAGCCCCTCCAGGTATATTATCCAGGATGTTTCACTAATATGTGACCCGCCACAGCAAAAGTAGAAACAAGTAGACACAGCACAAACTGAGAAACACATAAAAAGCCTTAAATTTCTGAGAAAATAGTGATTTTTGTTTTATTGCAAAATATGCTTATTGAAGTTATGAATAAACCCCTGTGCTTTAAATGACTGTAATTATAAAGTAAAGTAATTCAAATCAAGAGCTTTTGTTAACACTCCCTGGCTGAGGGTGATTCTAAAGAAACTTTGAGGCCTGTTTTCTCACTAATCTTCTTTGCAGAGTGCCAGCATTCAAATGGTAATATATTCTTCAATTCTTTGTTGATTTCCACAACTTTGACATAATTGGAAATCTTAGAGTCCACTCGTTCAGAATCTGTAAATGACTGAAAACAGCCCTGGGGAGACTTGTTCCTGGTTTTGCTGTGGCGGGTCACATATGACACAACTCATGTTTTTACTAGGGCCGGACATTTAATTGCATTTGCAATATAATCGCAGTTTTAAAAGACGCAATTTCCTAATTGCAGAAGTCTGCAATTTTTGGATATTTAAAAATGTATGGATCAGACACATCCTTTAGGTGTCTGTAATATGTCTAAAGTGGGTTTGCCTCCACATGGGAGGGAGGAGAGTTGCAGCAGTGAAATAATGTAATTTTATTATTTGTTTTAGAGTTTATATAATCAGACTTTTTTTTAACCAGAAACCTTCAGGAATCTCACTAAAGCATTAAGTAGCGGCCAAACAGTTTAATACATAGTCTTGTTTGTTGGTTGCACTTTGTTCAACAAGGATTGATCTCCAACTCAACAAGCTTTTCTCTTGAATAATATTATGATTAATAAAAACAGTAAACTTTCTTATTTTAAATAGTCCTTGTTTACAAACATCTTTATCTACAGTCAAACCCAGTTTTTGTTGATGCCAAAATGCGATTTTGCTGCCAATGTTGAGCAAGCTCTGCACTGGTGGCAGCATAAATTTGTAAAGAACTTCCCACAAGGAAGTTCTTCCAATAATGTCGGCTGGACATCCTGACTCCACTTTGGAGCAACTGATTTTTACACCTTAAGATTCTTGATGACCCAGAAATCAGTTTTCTTCAGGTGCCATGTTCCTCACAGAAAATCACTCATGTTGATGCAAAGTGACTGGAGGCAACACTGCAAACAAAACAGGACAAAGATTTAAGCAGCCTTGTGAGTCCCGCTGGACTTTCTGAAATGCTTTAACTGAAATTAAGTTGGCTGATCATTTATTTCAAGGCCAAAAATACTGTAAAAATAGTTCTTTGTTCATAAATAAAACCATGGAAGCTAATTAATTTCTTTGTAATGAATTTGTATGCATCCGAACCCTTAATATTCATCAGTGACTGTTATAAAGCTTCCTGAATACTGTCTTTTAAGGAGTTGAATGTAAAAGTAATTAACTCGCATGCAGGAGCCAAGAACACACATGAGCACAACTCGCTTTTTTTAAATGTAATTAATGTAGGTCGCAAATAATAATAAAAAAAGAACGTCTTTGGATGTCATAAATTTAACTTACACAAACCTACGCCAAAAAGAGAGAATTTGAAATTTAGACATGAAGCCATTAAAGTAGTCAGAAATACAAAGATGAAACCTAAACATAAGTCAAGAATTTTTGTTCTCAATATCTGTAAAGTCCTTTCTTTGTCGCATTTCATCTGCCATTATCTTTTATTTACAACCTTACAATGTAAAAGCATCTCTGCCTGCAGGGGGAAAAAAAACAAAAATTGACAGCCGTTCCTCGTTCTCCTAAACCCTGCTGGCTTTAGTCGGGAAAGCTTCCTTTATTCTATTGTCTCTGCAGTGTCTCCCAGAGAAAAACAGTTTTTTTTTTCCTCCATCTTTCTGTCGTTGGGTTTAATGTGTAATCCCTCCTTCAGAGGGAGAGAGGATGCACGGATTCCACCGGGGCTGCGGCAGCTGCAACTTCCTCTTTCTGCACATTAGACTCACAAATCGACCGTCGAACGGTCTCAAAGGCCTTGTGTGGGAGGCAGAAACACAAAATGAAAACAGTCGAAATGTTCAGCAGCACACAGGGAAAAACTGCAGAATGTAGCAGGACCTGTTTCTGTGTTTCAGAAGAACAGTCAGGATCTATTTAGGCTGAAGTATCTTTCTAAAAGTAAAAGATCGTTCTGATGCAGAGCGATGAACAGAATAAAGTTTGCCTCAGTAGGCGCGGAAAGCTTTTATACAGTAGCTCTCTGCCTAATACCAAAAATGTTAAAAAATTATTCGGTTGGGCTGCTTGAGGCTATATAAACTCTTCTGTCACAAATACTAGTTATTTATTGTTTGAAGATCATGAAGCTTTATAAACTGCTGAAATGTCAAATGGAGGAATTATCATGGCGCCTGCTGTGGTCAGTTTAAGTGCGCTTTCAAGTGGACTCCAGACGAAATTAGTTCACATTCAAACAAGCGCAGAATTAAGTTCAAACAACAACCTCAAAAATATACATTTATTTGCCTCGAGCTAAACTTTTTATGCAATCTTTATTTATCTGAAGGTAATTCTGTCTCAGTAAATTGTCTGCTGATGCTGCCGTCTTCTATTCCTCAAACAAAAAGTGTTTACATGTCACCTTGGTGGCAAAATGAAGAATCAGCTGCTTGAGAAACTATTATTAATAATGTAAGATAAAGATCTTTCTTTTTATTCCCTCTGTGAGGCAAAATATTCTGCCTATTGGTGATGTTTATTCTTTTTGCATTATTCAAAACTATCAGCAGCTTGTCGTATCAATGATATGGCTGCATCATCACATATGTCAGCATCACTATCGACTTTAAAAAAAATCTCAAGCCTAATTGTTCTTTTAATTGGTTTATCAAAAGACCTTACCAGAAATGTAAAGACATTTCATGTATTTGGTTACAGACACATTTTGCATTTATTGTTGTCACAAAATAAAATCTAAACATAGATTTTACACATTAAAGTGTAGGTCTCCAAGCAAATTAGATTCTAAATTTGAGGTTCAATAATACCACGTTTTTCAGTGTTACTAAGAATTTGATCAAATGACTTTTCTCACAAAAAACTGAAGATATGATATGATGATAAGATATGATATGTTAGTCTTTATTGATCTCACAATGGAGAAATTCACTCGTCACATCGGCTCATACAAGAAGGTGCAGAGTAGGGAAGGTGCATTCAGTTATATACAGTGAATCTTCATATATGCAATGGATCAAAAAGAGATAGGAGTGGGCATATGATGTCTCATTATGATGTCTTAAATATTACCACGTCTGCTACAATAATGCTACATATTGCTGCATTACTGATTCATAAATCTAAAATCAATTATCAATGATAATATATTTGGATTTTGAAAATCAAAATTGAAGTTCTAATCCAGTTACAATATATTCATTCAGTTGATAGATATGATACCTAACCAAAAACACCAACTAAATTCAGGAGTAGGTGTAAAGTAAACATGTGTTTTTGCCGTGCTCTTTTAAAAAGTACAGGAGCCTGACAAGCGAATATTAGCACTTGTAGCTGCCCGGTTAGTTAGCTGCAGGCTTATCTACTGAGACACATGTTAATAATATTTTACCTTGTTGTGTTCAAACTATGTTACTTTAAAAAAGAGTGAATGGGCAGCACTGCTCTGGTGTCCAGACCACAACTGTCTGTGTTTTCCATAACCAGAACAGTCTATTATGTCTCCAGGTGGAAAATCACCTCTTACTTGCATGTAGACATGAGGAAATGAAAAATAATTTGGTGAACATTAAAGTCCGGTCACGTCTTTGAAGTATAAGTGCTGCTTTTGATGAGCTCCCTTTCTTAATAGTGTGTATGTTGGAATACAGGGCGTGGAATTCAGTGTTCTGCTGTCAAGAAGGTGTATGTAAGTCTTCCTGTGAAGTCACAGTTTCATTTCCCATATTTATTTATTTTCTTGTTATTTTATTCAAATTCACCATATTTATTCATTTTAATCTCATCTGGTAAGGAACTTTCAATGATCTATGTGTACCTGCCGGTGATCAACTAAATATTAGCCATATTAATCAGACAAGAAGTAAGCCATTAGTTTTTATTTCAGTTTTTAAGCATTCAGCATGTCGAGGTGAGTGAATCTTCATCCATGTGGAAAGATTTTCTGTGCAGAAAGCCTTGCAGCGCCTCTATGCTATTGCATACGTAAACAGCTGCAGGTAGGATCGGCTTCTGTTATTGCAACACTGTGGTCGGAAGAAGAGTCACGATTTAGGCAAATGTCAGCTAACAGAGATTTTGCTCCAAATGAGAATCTTTAAATCATTTTCTTAGTGTCGAATATATTGAGATATCTGTGATTTTCATAACCCTGGTCCCAGTATAAATAGACTATATATTTACAGCTCAAAAAAATATTTTTATGTATGTATATTGTCAAAAAGTTTTTGTCACACATTAAAATATAAAGTAAAATTGATACTCTATATTTCAAGCCATTATTTCAAGCCATTATTTTCATGTAATTTGATGATTCTGGCTTACATAGGATGGAAACTTAAAAAAGTAAAATATTGCAGATGTTAGGGTTATTTTAAACAGAAACATTAGGCTACTGATAAGTATGTTAATTTCTGTGCCCTCAGCAGCTGGTTGGACCTCCTTTTTCATGACTTACTGCATCAATTTAGCATAGCATGGAGAAAATCCACTCGTGCTTCTGCCGAGGTGTCCAGGAAGCTCAGATTGCTCTGATAGCAGCCTTCAGGTCATCTGCATCGTTGGATGTGGTTCTCTACGGGGTTGTGGTCAGGCCAATTTGCTGGCCAAGCAAGCACAGTACCACCATGGTCATTGGACCACCTTTGGGTACCTTTCGCAGTGTGGGCCGGTACCGAGTCCTGCTGGAAAATGGAATCAGCATTTCCATAAAGCTTGTCAGCAGAATGAATCATGAAGTGGTTTAAAATCTCTTGGTAGACAGCTACATTGACTGGACTATAGAAAACCCAGTGGTCAGTCAGATATATCTGACTGAGACTGTGCCTCGGAGGATGGGCCTCCATGTCCTTAAAAACAGCAGCGCTCCAACTACAGGTTGCTCAAGTGTGAGCATCCAGAATTGACAAAGACTCCTGGTGTCGAAACGTTTTCAGAAACAAAACTGAGCCAAACGTCCTGTTGCCTCCAATTTAAGCCTGTTTGCTGTAGAGATGACCCAGATAACAGAGAATCTGCACAGGCACTTTGTTAGTTTTACTTGATTATGGAAGAGTTGGGGTGAATTTGTTTTTATATCAAGACCCCACATTCTTTATCTAATGTCTACATAATTAGACTGCGGTTAGAATCTCTGTGACTTTTTATGAGCCTTGTGTGGTTCTAAAAGAATACAGCAGCTTTCATCTTCCCCTCATTGTGTTTTACAATCAAGTCACGAGCGCTCTGTCTGCAGAAGTCTAAACTTAACATCCAGGACCTTCCTCATCACATGCTTAAAATCCTCCCAGTTCTTCCGCCTGGTGCAAAGAGATGGTCCGTCTCTTTTCTGGTCTTAAGGAGGTTAAAACTCCAACTGCAGAGCCTGTTCTGTCAAACCAACTAATCCTCGGGTTTTCCTTTGGTCTTTTGCAGAGTACGCAGAGAGCATCGGAGATGGAAAGAGTGACGAGTTCAAAGAGGCTGAGCGGAAGAGGATCATGGACCTCGCAGACAACTTTTAATCTTTTTCTTTCCCCACACAGAAACCCTTCACCACAAATAAAATACAGTTATATGTCAGACCGTTAAAACCAAACTGTACTGAAAATGAAAAGAAAATACCATAAAAACATGCTGCTTCTGCTGCACAGAAATGAAGTAGCTTGAGACTCCCTTGGTATTCTTTCCTTGCCTGAATCATTTACATCCGATGTTCAGCCGAGGGAAACTCCAACCATCCGCCCGAGTAAATAATAATTTAAAGTTTTATTTGATTAAATTGGTTTGCTCAGAAAACAGTCTCGACTGTAACCGAGAACTAACATGAGGTCAAAACGGATAAATTACATCCCTGCATCTCCTCTTCCATTTAACCTGCTCTGCCTGTTTGTTTTTTTGAATTTAGCTGTAAACTATTTTCTAATAAAACATTTGGTATTAAACTCCTGCCTCCATGCGCAGCTTGTTTCATTAATGTCACGGTTTACAGACTGAGACGTGCGCTGCGTCCTGATGGCAGTCTGTGCGCATGAATCTCATTACACCCCCCCACTCCCCCCCCCACACACTCCCCCTTGATTATTGTTGCACGGAAAGCAGCGGCGGAGCCCGGCGAGCCGTGTTGGCAGCTTTTCTCGTAGCGTGAGAAGCCGCTCAGAAATCCAACCTACTTGTGCTGATTTTCCTGCGACCCCCGCCCACGGATGCATCTCGGTGTCTCGCTCCGCCGCTGCTTTTCTTGGTGATGCCGCTCGCAGCAGTGTGGAGGTGTTTTACAGTACAGCTGTATACACAAACAAATCCACTGTTATTCCCCCCGTCTTGTGCACCAAACTCTATTGGATCATTGCCTTCTCCACGCTTTCAAGCCAAAGCACAATCGTTTTATATGCATTACAAATAAACACAACAAAGACATTTGTATAAATGTGACCCACTTAAACTTCTTTGACCATCTATTTTTAGTCTGAATTTTGAACTTCCTGTTCACGTATCAGCAGTGCCAGACAAATTATAGAGTGCCCTTTGCTAAATACATAAATCTGAGATTTTATTTTATCAGAGTCCAGAGAGCTTTCTCCATCAGAAATCCCCCTGCTGTCACAAATAAGGAGCCAGTGGCGCAGCTCTCCATCTGATACTTGACTTTCTGACCCAGTAAAGCAGAGAAAAAGCTCATTACTACATCTGGAAGGGATGATTTAGTTGTAATATTGGGCTAGCTAAAAGCTCCGCCAAACCAAAATAGTTTTTAATGCTTTAAGGCAGTGGTACTAAGCTGCTCATGTACCACCACATTGATGGGCATCTTAAAGGAGTATTTTTTTCTTTCTTGTTTTGTCATAAAGCAATACAAGAACAACGAGGCATTGTTTATTTCCATTGGTGCACAAATTTAAAAAAAAACTAAATTGAGTACAGAAACATTTTTGAGTTTCCTGAAGTTATTATTTCCCTGTCTTAATAGTAAAAATTTTAAGTAGACGGGTTCACCCCAAAGATCAGGTACCCCGGATCTCAACAGCGAACAGAGCAATGCTGTGTTTGCTGTTAAGTGCCAGGAGTGTGTGACCGGTTATGCATCGGACAAACAAAGGAGCCATTGGCCAGAAAGATGGCCCTGCACAGAAGAGCAACATCATCAGGCCAACATTCTGCGGTTTACACTCATCTGCAGGCTAGTGGTCACTCTTATAGGGAGGAAAATGTTCCCATCCTGGATAAAGAGGAACGTTAGTTTGAGATAAGAGTTAAGGGGGGGGGGGGGGGGGGGGGTAGTTTTTGTGTAGAGAAACCACCCATCATTACACAGGGATGAAGCCCCCCAGGTCCACCACCCCCCCCTTTTATAATGGTGGTATTGCCAGCATGACTCAGCCTCCTGGGTAGAATAAGCGGCCATCAGAGCACTAAGGTTTGATTGGTAGCCTGATGGTCCTCTTTTGCATATGAGCAACTAGTTTTGATTGTCACAGTTAAACTTGTTGAGCCACTATGCAAAGACACTACTTATATGACTGAGATTACCCGAAACTCTACAAACTTAAGAAGACTCTTGGAGAGGAGAAAAAACGTTTCAACAAAGAACCCGTCCAGAGGACCTACTCCGCTTTTTTTTTTTTTTTTACTTTATTTGTACCTTTGTTGATTGCTGTTAGCATTACTAACTGTACATATTAGTTTACTGGAGTATTCCCTTGAGACTATAGACTCTAGCCTTAAGTTAAACATTTTCAAAAAGCTGTCAGCATTTCATAATCATAACATGTTGCTTAATAGATGGCAGTCAAACACTAATCTTGTTAGGCTTCCTGTTTTCTGCGGGAGCGTTCCCCCGAGTCAATTTGCTCCATCGCCAAGTTGATAAAAGTGTCTTTAATGTGGACTTGAATTGATGTAGTGTGGGAGACAACTCCTTCTGTGTCCATGAAAGTCTCACTTTCTGTTGTGGTGCCCTGCAATGAACAGCTGACACGCCCCAATAGAAAATACAAGTCGCATTTTACATCTGCTGTGCTGCTTCTGACTTCATTGTTACACACCTTGCTGAGACCAAAAATAACTGACTCTGAGCATGCTTCCTACAGTAACCCAATCTTCCTCACCGATGAGCGTTGTTGCAACACCTCGTGGGGCTTAGGTATGTCCACACTCGATGCTCAGATTGTTGAGTTTCTGACCACATGGTCCAGCTGAAAATCCTCTGATTCAAGTCACCAGCTGGTTTTTCTGTGCATCTCTAAGGAATCCGATTCTTTAACAATTTATGTTCCCTTATTTTCAAGATTGTACTTTTGCTTCAGCCAATTCACTCTGGACACCCCCCCCCCCCACACATACACACACACACACACACACACACACACCACCACCACCCCGCAAGGTAAGAGCATATGTCTCATTTTTACATTCATTGAGGACTTTAGTTGCCCCTAGTCTCCCCTGAATGAAGGTTGTGTCATAAACACATCACTGGACAAAGGTGATCACTCAGGAGAAGTCTGGACAAATTTTACGTGACCCATCCTTTAAAAGGACAAGCTGATGCAAACAAAATGACCACAACAACATACCAGGGGTCACCAGACCAGGTGCCCTCGCTGTGGGAGCTATAGGGTCAGGATCTTCCATCTGGTTTGTTCATGTTTTACCTCGATTTGTGGCTCTTCGTACATACTTTGCTGCATAAGACAATCAAAATGATTATAACCAACCTTTTATGTGGCTCATTTTTGTCTAGTGCACATCTGTATTAATTTCTCATTTAGCACATGGTGTCCTCTGTGGACAATGATTCCTGGCAGCAAGCATCGCTGCTGGGGGAGGGGGGAGCGAGCAGGGGCTGCTCATTGAAAGATGTCACATCTGCTTCCTCTCCTAAGTGTCTTCAGAAACTAATATCGCTCAGTAACAAGATGGGAAGAACGGTAGGGTGTCGGCTGCACACCGTATCGGCGGAGGAGGCGTGGCCCTGTGCATCTCTTATCAGTGATTATGACTGCAGCGTGTTTAACAGCGGTCGTACAGCAATTTCACAGCCGAGGGGAAGGGGAATAATTGTATTTTCCAAATGACTGAGTGCAAACAGTGTACCACTGTGCTGTTGGGCTCATCTCTTCTGGTCGGGACTGAGAGGAGAAGGTAGTGGGTTAGTGATATAGGGTGTAGAAATCAAGGGTTTGATTCCTGAACCTGAAATATAATTTTTTTCCACTTTTCTTCGAAGATAGATTTCTTGTTTGTTGCCTTTGAAGCATCTACAGATCCACACAACTTCACACCCTGAAGAATCCCTTTGAATATAACATGCATCTTATTGATACTATTTCTTTGTTGATCAACAACTGGAACTTCTAATTAGTAATGCATGACAAAACCTTAGAAAACTGTCCAGGTTTTAGCCATGTCCTTTAGCCATTGGACCAGGACCTCACTCACAGTGAGCAAGACTGTAAAGGCAGATGAAATAACATCTCCAAAGGTCACTGCTAGAGGACTACAGCAAATAGAGGCATCATGGGCTCACCAAGTCTCCTAAACAGTCCTTGCATACTATCTACATGCCAACTTGTTAAACTCTGCTAGGGCTTGAGCTTTTCAGCATAGGAAATTCACTTTCTTCCATTTCACATGAAACAAAGGAGGAATGTGTGGAAAAAGTCCCTCATTCCTGTTAAGTACAGTGGAGGATCTGTCATGCTGGGTGTGCATGGCATCCGGCGCTCTCTGAAATACCAGGATATGTTGAAATAAAAACTTACTGTCTGCCAAAAGAGATGAAAATGGGTCATCACTGGGCCTTTCAACAGGATGAGGATATAACCCATATGCCCAGACCAAGACAAATATAGTAAATCAGACAGTAAGTCAGCTTTATGCGATGGCTGGCTCGGCCCTCAGACACACGTCTCATTTAAAGGTCTGTGAGGTGAGCCGCAGAAAAGAGAGCCCTAAATATGAGTGTTATTACTAAAGGTGTTATGAACAGCATGGATGGTAAAGATTTTACAGACGATGAGTTGGTTTAAAATACTAGTTAGGTTATTTGAATGTGATTTTGATTTTATATCCCAGTAAATAAACATGCTCAAATTAAAGGTTGTATTTTGCTACATTCTTCAGTGGTTATTGTTCTGCTTCTGGGATAAATGCGTTTTACCAGGGGAGTCAACAATTTGTTCACATCTGTATGATAAACACCAAAGATCTTGGTTCAAGTGTTTTGCTACTTGTCTCAGAATAAAATGTGTCCATGAACGTTAAAAGATGTAATTAAAAACGCCAAATGTTGCTTCTTCAGGTAGTGATGCAAACTAACAGCTTTAGTATTTATCCTTATGACCAACTGTCTAATTTGTCCTTACTGCTAGTTAGCAACTTTACAAGCGTTAACATGATCAAATCATCCAGCAGCTTATAAGAAAACATCTGTCATTGCACATGTGAACCTATTTTTTTTTCCTCTGAAGTTTGAGTATATTATTGTTTTGCCCTATAATCAAATAATGACTTATTTGTTGAATCTGTAGCTCTGAAGTCCAGGATTTATTGCTTTCCAGAAGGATTTTATCTTCTGATGAAACCAAGACACCACAGTTGCAGGTCTGCTGAACTTCATTTCTTACTGCCATCATTGTTGCCTTGTCTCCTAACATTAATTTAAAGGCACAGACATAGTAAATGATCAGAAGCCTAAAGCAGCTGTCGGTAACTGCTGCACAGCTGTCCAGCTGCAGCACAGCAGCAGAGCTCAGCTGCTCTGAACTCGTTCTCACTCTGGTGGAGAAACATATTTGTCTCCACTGATTGTCCTGGAAGAATATTTGACTTAATCATCACTGCGGGGGCAAATGAACCATCATTTGTTGATCATCGTGGAATAGAAGTATAGCCATCAAGTTTTGACCATTTGCTTGTTCATTCTGAATCATTTGCTTTATTTCCCACAGGAAATGGGTAGAAAAAGGAGATTCTGTTTCATGCTTATGGAAAGCAATTGGATTTAGAGGGGTGGTCATTTAACATTCTGATTTTGGCTCCAGCTACTTCTCTAAATAATATTTAAACCTTTTTTGTTGTTGAATGTTGCATTTGGAATACCAGACTGCACACAAATGCCCAGATTGTCTGAGGAGTATGTTTTCACAGAGCTGCTGGAATCGAGCACTGCACACACAGAAGGCAGATCCCAAACTGTTTGGTACCGACAGGGGAAGAGTAATTTTAAATCACAGTTAAATATGCAGCGAACGACAGCTTGCAGTTAGAACCAGCAACATTTGGACGATGGCTCGTTTCAACTTACTTTAGCTGTTTACCAGCACATGGTTGCCTACAGTCCAAGTTGGAGGGAGTTTTATTTTATATTTGCTCAATGCTCTTCGTGGACATCAAGTACTGAACACATCTTAACTACCCCACAGTGAGCC
Source organism: Fundulus heteroclitus (assembly GCF_011125445.2). Classification (NCBI taxonomy): domain Eukaryota; kingdom Metazoa; phylum Chordata; class Actinopteri; order Cyprinodontiformes; family Fundulidae; genus Fundulus; species Fundulus heteroclitus. Next base: position 8,015,862 of record NC_046361.1, read on the forward strand.
TACTGCTTTATGATAATTTACCAGTCATGGATGGATAGACAGGATCTGCCTGAGGTTTCAGTATCGATCAGACTCCGTTTGGTTTTTTTTTTAATGTCGTGATCAATAGTGTGGTGAATCAGAGCAATTTGAAGATGTCACACTCCCTCCACTTCCCATCATTCAACTGCGGATTGATCTTTCCTCTGTCTACACAAAGCCCCTCCAGAACTAGCTTGGTCTTTAAAGATTAATGAGACCAAGGCTTAAGATGTGTATGCATATTGTTATCATCTATTTGCTTTCATTAATCTACACTTGGCTCTTAGCAGTGTAAAGGGTTTCTCCAACATTGATCCTTTTCATTTAGAACATAAAACAGCTCCTCAGGCATTTTTCTGTTATAGTTTGCACCTTTCAAGAGTATGAAAGCTGAGACATTTAGTGGTTAAATGATTACAACTCAGTGTCCAAATGTATTTTTATACCATACTCGATCGATCACTTGGGTGTTTTGGGAAGCAGAGACAACCTCAGCATATGATAATGCCATTTATCAGGATGGGACATTGGTATACATTTCTAAGGCTGTGCTTGGGCCGCCGCCATCCTACATCTGTGATGTAATCACACAGAGAAGTGTAGATTCTTACTCTTGGCGTTCAAATGATCATTTGTTGCTTTCTTATTCCATTTCCTACCACAGAACTTGGAATGACGGCTTTTGCTTACTCAGCGACATCTACATAGAACATGTTGCAAAACGACTGGAAATTACCGCATTTTACTTGACTGAGTACATTAAATTCAAACTGCGAGCACTAGAGATGACGTATTTAAACTGTAACTTAATTTCCATGGCATTTTAAATGTGTAATTGTTGCTGTAACTTTTGCTGCCTCTTGGCCAGAACCCCCTTGAAATGGAGGTTCTTAATCTCAATGGGACTTTCTCGGTTAAAAAAAAATCAACTTAGCACAAATTTAAAAAAGAAAATAAGTAACTTTTGTCTTATTTTTTTTCTTAATTTCTTTTTAAGAATAAATGTATACTGTTGGAAACCCTGTTTATTCCCCCTTTACATCATGCCACATTTAGTTTGCCACCAAAAATCGTTTGATAGAGGCAGTGTGATTTGCATCACTGGAAAAACATTTCATCATTTAAGGCAATCTCATTACAGAGATAATTCAAGATAAGATTGTGCAACCAGCCGTGATTCCGTATCTTCACAGTGAAGCTCTATTATCCAAGATATTAAACCTCACCTGCTTGTGAGATCAGGTTGGTCATTTCAACATGACCATCATGACTATTCTGGCTGATTTGCAGCACTTGAGAGGGTAGCAGAATATGTCTTGTCTCTTTACTCCCAAGCATCAGGAGAGCTTGACTAAAAATCCCCAATATCTGTCCGTTAACCTTTCCACTGAGATTTCCAAATCCATCATATCCCCTAACACACAAAGGTTGAACACTCATCTGAATATAACAGTGTAATGCTTATTGTGTAATATGTTTTGTGTTTCTGTCATCTGCTATCATTTTTCTCCTTAACTAAGCTGAAACTATAGAATATATTTCTTTTGTAGAACTGCTGACCTAAATTTGAAACAGCTCCCAAGTGCTGAAAATAACCATAAGAGTCTTTGTCAGTCAGTAACAACAACAGAGAGTCTTGCTGTCAGGGCAACTGGTTATTGCATAGTGCAGTGCATTCACTCACTTAAAAAAATATTTTAATTTTATTTTGTTTACAAGCAGCCAATCCCTGGTGAGGACCAGTAGAGTGTAAAATTGGTAGATTCCAGTAATCAGGTGATTTCTTAGTGCATCTCTAATTAGCAAATTTTTGGATATATTTTTGTGCATAAAGTAAATTCAACAGCCAATTTACTATATCAAATGCAAGGACTTCCTTTTAACCCAAATAATTTCACCTGTTTGGTCAAAGACATCCTTTGGCTACTGTAAAAAAGGAAGAGAATGCACATTAAGAAAAAGAACAATTCACATTAAGAATCTCTTAAACCTCTATACCTAGCTTCCCAATGAGCAGCCAAGTCTCCATTTCAGCACCATGGACAGAGAGACACCATCTAGGTCTGAAGGAAGTCAGGAACTCACAGGAAAAATCCGAATCAGAATCAAGTTTAATCGCCAAGTAGGTTTGCACTTACAAGGAATTTGGTGTTGATGGTGCAGACAAAAAATACAATAAAATAAAATGTATATATATATATATATATATATATATATATATATATATATACACACACACACACACACACACAAAAGCTCAGTAAACTGTGTGGTAATGTAACGCAGAAGCTTGTAAGTCCTGAACGGGGGAGAGAGACAGTGTCCAGTTTCACGGGTGGCTCTTGGCCTTGTTGATAAGGCTGGTAGCAGATGGGAAAAAACTGTTCTTGTGGCGTGAGGTTTTGGTCCTGATGGACCGCAGGCTCCTGCCAGAGAGAAGTGACTGAAATAGTCCTTGACTGGGGTGCGAGGGATCCGCTACAATCTTCCCTGAACGCCTCAGAGTCCTGGAGGCGTACAAGTCCTGGAGAGATGGAAGATTGCAGCCAATCACCTTCTCTGCAGACCGGATGACACGCTGCAGTCTGCCCTTGTCCTTAGCGGTGGCACCAGCGTACCAGATGGTGATGGAGGAGGTGAGGATGGACTCAATGATGGAGGAGTAGAACTGCACCATCATTATCCTTGGCAGGTTGGATTTCTTTAGCTGGTGCAGGAAGTACATCCTCTGCTGGGCTTTCTTGGTGAGGGAGTTGATGTTCATCTCCCACTTTAGGTCCTGGGAGATGATAGTTCCCAGAAAGCGGAAAGACTCCACAGTGTCGATGATGGAGTTACAGAGGGTGATGGGGGTAGACAAAAAAGTGTGCACCAACACACCGTGGCTGCCGTCCGCGACGCCATCTTGAAATCATTCAAATGAAAAATTCACCTTAAATATGATAATTTAATTCACAGAAAACTTCAACCCAACTGTATTTGATAAAGCAAGTCACATTACATTCCCAACTCATTTTAATTGGATACTGCAAATACAGATTCAGCAGAACACATGTGTGTTAAAAAGCAGTAAAAAGCCCCCCTGTGCTTCTGAAGCATGGGGTATTGCATTCAGTAACATGAAGAGATCGCCACTGGCTCTGGCTAACTGGATATTGAAATCAGCTCTGGGGGAAAAAAAAGGCAAACGAGATCCCTGATAGTTTGAATAAACTCTTTACCCAGATGCAATTCAACACTGGTTGGACCGATGAGCAGATGTACAGAGCAAAACAATGGAAATTGTAGAGCTGCTCTGTTTTAATTGGGTGTCTTGTGGGGTGTTCTGTGGGTTCCCTCTGTATTGTGTGTGACTCACCAAGAGATTACCTTACCTAGATGATGGCAGCAAAGCTGGAAGCGGCACACAGTTCTCCAGCCAACATTTACATATGGTCCCACGTGGATAAAAAAATGGGCCAAAGAATGTGCTCCATATAGGTTTGGCCACAGGTTGCATAAAGGCCCCACATTAATTACCTATTTATAGCTTTAATGTAACTCCAGGTAAAAAGTGGGACCTGTGTGTGTGTGTGTGTGTGTGTGTGTGTGTGTGTGTGTGTGTGTGTGTGTATTTTCATATATATATATATATATATATATATATATATATATATATATATATATATATATATATATATATATATTTTTTTTTTTTTTTTTTTTGAGAGAGAGATAGACATTGATTGATTGACTGATTTACATCTGTTCCCCCTAAGGCAGCAGTAACTGTTCTTCTGGGGTTCTGCAATTTACAATCTAAGACGACTATTCTTTACAGAATATGCTAGAAAGCTAATGTAATGGCTCAAAATTATAGAAAAGCAAAAAAATAGCTTGCAAAGACAAATACCTATTGTCACTTCATTTTAGTTTTAGCTTAATTGACTAAAAGGAAATTTACAAATCTTTAAACATGTCAATTTTTGACTATTGTTTGTATTTCTAGAAACATAAAGCAGTTTGGAACCCTTTCTGCCTTCTTTATAAAGGAGAAAAAAATTCCGAAAACGAAAACGTGTCTCATTAACTTTCAAGCTACAGGAATATCCTTCCTCCCATAATTGATATTCCCCGCTGCAAGCCGCGGCACTCCCCGTAGCGGAGTGATCTCCCTCCGCCGCATGTAGAGCCGCCTGAACGGAGGTAGTGAGTCAGTAAGTCCGGCAGCTGGCATAGGAGAAGATTGCGCAGACCAATTTTTCTGTTCATCCCCAGCACTGCTCAGAAGCAACCGCTCGTTTGGATTTTAAAATAAAGAAACTAAAAAACAAACAAACAAGCAGACAAACACTCGCCAAGCACTCTACCCGATGAGAAGAGAAAAAAAGGGCTAAAAAGAAGAGAAAACAGCAGAGAGATGGGAGCGTTCAGGCTGCTGCTGGGGAGTTTACATTACCTGGGACTCTATCTGCAACTTAGTGTCTCCACCAGGCAGGCTGGACACCGAGACGTGGGGAACCACATCTCTGGAAACGGTAGGTGCTAGATCTGTCTTTCTTTCACTCTTTTTTTTTTTTTTCTTGTGTGAGAACGCATCAGAGGAGCGGAGGAGAGGCTGGCACAGGTAATGCCATCTGCTCACCGGCAGAGGAGAAGGCAGACAAAGAGCACAGACTGGAAAGGTTGGTGCTGAATATATGCAACTGATGCAAATTAGTTTTTTTCCCCCTCCTCTCTGTTATTGAAACCAAAAGGGATTTTTCATGATGCATGTGACAGGAAGTAAGTTTCTTTTTTGGTTCTAGGACTCCAGCAACCTGTAAGTCCTTCCAATGTTCACATGATTTCAGCCTCCTGAGGTTTGTTTTTGTTATCCATCCTGATCCAGTTGCTATGGACATGATTATGTTTTCCCTGCTCCCTCCCTGCTTCCTGACAGGGACTGACAGATTGATGTTAGTATTCTGTATTAGTGTCCCACAGAAATCTGTACTGTTCTGATCCGCCTCCTTCTCTCCAACCAGGAGCTTCCCTAAATGGCCTCTGGTGTTTGTTCTTGGACACATCACAGGCTGACACAGAGTAAATGTCCAAACCCTCTGGTTTTTCTCCGGTTACTTTGCTTTGGGCTGCCAATCTCCACAAGTTACAAACTGACAAAAATGGGAAGAGGACAAATTGTAATGTATAACTAACTAGTTTGTGTCAAAAACCCCTCTAAAAATATTTCTGAAACAGGATTCTTTTTTAAAATACACTATGAGGTACTGAGAGGAGATTGCTCTGCCACCCATGAAATAAGGTTGACTATAACTGATATTAATATAAGTTATATATATTTTAAAAAAATCCATCAGTATTAATTATGTATTTGGCATTAATGTTAATTTATGTTGCATCTGATTAAACTCTAAACTGTAGAAATAGTACATTTGAAAATGTTTGCTTTTTTGAAACCATCACTATTTTTTATAACAATGATACGGGTTATCAGCCCATGCCTAACATAAATATTTACAGATAATGTAGAGCCATGATGTGCATATACAGTGAAATGAACAGTTATTACACATTCAACTGTTTCTACTCATTTTGAGCAGAAGCTAGTGGATTCTTTTTATTTATTTTTTTCATAACTATAATCATGGTTATTAATCTTGAATAATCTAGTTTCTTTATCACATTACGACCATGGTTTTATTTCATGTTAGTCTTTTTTTCTGTGATTTACCCCCCATTGCCTACATGTGTCAAATAAACATAGGAGGAATAATAAAAAAAAATCCATTCATTAATATATTGCATCTTTAATTATTTAACACTGAAGTACCAATAACCTAATGTTTGACCCAACATACACAGCTGAAATGAACTATTTTCATGCTCCTTGTGATGCTGTTTTTTTCCCGATCGTGTTACATACATAGGCTAACGCTAACATGTTCCTTCTATGTTTTGACGAGCTTCAGCAATAATCCGGTTTTAAGACGTTTCTGTTCTGTTCCAGTTAATTTTGCGCCAAGTCAACAGAAAAGGTTGTTCAGCTTTTAAGCTTGGTGCTTTGCTTTGGTCGCACAGTTTAACGGCTGGTATTTCAGCTGCGCTCTGCACCAGCTGGGGGTATCTGAGCACAGCGCAGAGTAGATAACATGACACAGACTGGAAACTGTAGCAGCCAATACAGTCTCTTTTTCACGGTGTGCATTTCTGTAAAGGGTGAAAAACACTTTTTAGGAATCATTAGAGAACAGCTTATAATATAAGTTGTGCACAAAACAATCAGCCCTGATTGTTAAAGATTTTACCATGCAAACTGTAAACAGCTCACTGGGGGCGCATCTGACATAAAATTATGGAGTACAACAACAGATACTACGAGTGGAGTTTAGTCAGGGACTCTAGTTGTAACGATTTGAAAAGGCTTTAAACACAGCTTGCTATTTTCAGCAGCACCCGTGTTGCAGCTTTTTCTATTTAATAGAAATGTGTTCATATCTTTAAGTATACCACCAAGCAAACCTGCTAGCAAACACGTGTAAAAATCATGTCTGGAGTGGTGTAGAATTAAGTGGACAAGTAACAAAATTGACTTCAACTGGAAAGGAAACCAAAGAGGTTGCCGATAAGAAATATTAGAACATGATCTTTACCAGTTCTTGGAAAAGATGATGTAGGAATGGGGATTTTTTTTATTTTACTTGTCACACACTAAACACAATTCCCTTTTAAAAATTAATATATTGATGTGTAAACCACATTTGAAGAATTTTTAACAAATGCAAACATGATTCTATACAAGTAAAAAAAAAAAAAACACAAATCAAGGTCACACTAGCTGCTGAAATTCCTCCCCCGTCTTGTAAAAATGTTATAATGATGGCCCCACTTAATGCCTGACAGACCACATGTATTGTCTGTCTTACTGAAATTTGAACCCTACCTTTGTTATTGCTATTTTCATTTTCTATTTCTCAATACAATACTGTAATTGCTTTATTTCCAGAGCCAATTACGTAGAACTGGAGTGGATTAAACAAGAGCACCAACTGTCTTCCTCTTTATTTTGAAACTCATTTTAAAATCCTCACTTTTATTTTTTTGAGTCTCTTAATAATCTTGCTCCATTTTATCCATTTGCTGCACCCATAAGTAGCATCTTGTTCTCTCAGATTAGTGGACCAATTGCTTTTAGTGGTTCCGAAGACAAGATGTAAATGGACAAGTGAGAGAGACTTTTCTGCTCCAGCTCCTAAACTCTGGAACATTTTACAGGCTCCCTCTATTAGTGGTTTTAAATCAGTTTTAAAACTTATTTTTACTCCAAGGCTTTCAGCCCAGTGTGAGATGCTGACTGCGTTTGTGTTTGCATATGCTATTCTCTGTGCTTGTTTTATTTGCTTTAAATTAATGCATTCTTTTAACACTCTACAGCAGCGTATCCAGCTTCATTTTTGTTTTTAGGCACTTTACAAATCAAGTGGTATGACATGGACTGGTAGGAAGCAGCATAACCAAATAAAGACCAAACGTAATCGGTACAGAAGGCCAGACTGATCATAACCGAAACAAAGAGATCAATATGAGACATTTCCACTTAAATAAAGCTTAAACTAGATGTTTATGCACATCGCTCTAGAAAGAGCCAGCCGCGCTATTTCCTGCCTGAAACCAGCTGGGCTCATAAAGTGAACGTATAAGCAAGTATATTTCCCAGAGTCTGCTCAGTTGTAGAGAAAATGGCTAAAATGGGAGTGTAAGTGTTCCTACAGTTGTCCTCTTGATGCTTGGAGGATGTCCTGTCTTCATTCCCACAGATAAATAAAGTAGTCCGTCTGTTCCAAAGGCCTTTTAGTTTATAAAAGCAGACGTTACAAGATACTGAATGGCTCATCTTTATCTCCATAAATCTGATCGTTACTTACTGGTGGTCACAGTAGGCAAAGCACAGTTCGTCTAATGGACGAAGGTGTTGGGGGGGGGGGGATCGTCATTAATCCCAGCGTTCCTTAAACCCATCCTCTTCTCTATGCATTGTTTCTTGATCTCCCTTTCATTTTTAGGGATGAAGTGTTCATTATGCTGTTTCCACGTGGATCCATATGGATAATATCTCCCAGCATGCCAGTGCGTCTGTGACATAAAGGATCAGCGTCTGTGTTTTTTTCCCCTTTTCTTCAAGCTGAATGATGGGTTTGTTTGAGTGAGGAGATATTTTAGAGCAGTGTGTGGAGGGGGTTTATGGAAATGAGCTGGTGCCTCTACACTTGTTTTTGTTTTGTCCTGAGGCCTTGAAAGCCAGAAAAAGAGGAGGGCAACAAGAGATTTCAAACTCAAGTGCTTTACCAGATCCATGTAGCGTAATTCCTAATTCTTAATTGAAACAGTAAATGGCCTTGTGCTGTATTAATTAACAAAGAATGGAGCATATTAGTGTTGTGCGGAGTTAAGGCAAATTGGATTTTCTGATGGAAATCTGTTGAAATAATTTGCAGGGTGGGGACAATGAGAAGATAGATGCTCTAGAAATCATGTAACACCTTTATTATTTGCAGAATTGTTCCTTTTTTTTATTTTACTGTTATGAGATTAATTCAACTCAAGGGTTAATATCACATCAAGTCGCTTTACCCGTATGAATTAAAAGGGTCAATTGAGAGAAAGGGAGAAGCTCTCGTTTGCTTTTCTCAAGCTATGTTGCAATCCTGGCCCATCTTGCTTGTTTCCAAACCCCTGAGGGTCATAATTAATCTTCCTTTTTCTTCACTGTCACTCCACCAGCTGGAACAGAAATGCACGGAGGACAAACAAAAAGAAAAGCAATAGAGTAAAAAGAATATCAATTAGAAATTCTCGGCGTGTGTTTCCAATCTACATCTGCTCGGGCGCTGTTTTAGTCATTGATACTTTTCAATTAACTCCTAATTAGGAGCAAGTGAGGCGATTTTTTCCCCCCCAGCTAATCAATTGCCTTAAGTATTCAGTGAAGGGTAAATGAGCCATTTTGCTGGCAGGAGAGCGAAGGTTTCCAAAGAAAAAAAAAGAGTGAAAACTATAGCACCTTCCACAAACATTGGGATCCCCAGTAAAGATGTAACAAAAGCCAATAACGTCAATTCATTTCTTTATTGCCGCAGAAAGAAATCGGGGACGAATGTATAACAATCCAACCTTGAATTTGATTAGATTTATTTAGTACAGGGAGGAAAAAAAAGCCCACATTAGGAAATAATTTTTTTGACCAGAACCAGCTGTCCTAAAATTATTTGGCACGAATAAGGAGTGGAGCATATTTGACATTAATGCATTACTTGTTAAAGTTTTAATTATCTATGACTCCCTGTTTAGCCGTACCACAAATACGGCCCATTTCTCTTAGCCGCTCTTGAAAGTAGGAAATAATGGGGGAAATGACATTTAATTAAAGAATAGGCGTGTTGATCTTCATAACTCAGGAAATAGCTGCAAGAAATCCCCTCCCTAAACTCGTCCGTATCTGCTCTAAAACTGTTTAAACCAATCAAACCCTCCATGAACAGCGAGGATGACGGTAAGGGCGGTAAACAGATCTGGAAAGGTCACTGATCTGCAGCACATGTAATTGTAATTTCTATGGAACTCATTTGTGTGCTTCAGTGCCATCAGATTCATGTAACACTCGGGGTAGTGGGGATAATGTTTTTTGAAGCACACAATTAAAAAAAAAAGTTATTATTTCAAGGCATGTCAATAGACATCAACTTGGCTACAGTTCTAGCCAGTGATATCTCATTTAGCTTTGCTTTGATATTCCTAAAGAAATTGAAGAATCAAACAGAAATACCCACTAGTGTCCCTTATTAATCCACTTAGGGCTGCTTGGTGGCACAGTAGTTTGTGCACTGTGGCCAAGACAGTCCTGGATTAGGATCCAGAGCTTTTGGCGAGTTTGCATGTTTTCCCTGTACGTGCATCTGTTCTGTCCAGGTTCCTTGCAAAGTCCACAAAAAATAAATAAATAATAATGATATCAGGTTAATTGATCCCTGCCTGTTTTTCGGTGATGATTACCAAGATAAGCAGGTGCAGACAACGGATGGATGGAGTCAACAGAACAAATCTGTAAAGCTCACAAATAGATAATAACAGAAAAGAGTGGCATGTTTTGGTCATCTAATCTCAGTAACAATTTATTTAAATGGCTTTGCACACATCTTCACAAGGATTACCAATTGTTGCCGAGGGCACTGTTCCACTATCAACGGCTCTGCTTATCATTTTGCATCACATGACAAATCCAGTTTAAAATCCAGCCAGATGTTTGTTGAAAAAAAAAGGTCCGCCGAGATGACTGGCAAATAAAACAGAGGCTGAGTTTTATATCCTTAAACTCTTTTGACCCCCATCACCAGATAAACCAGCGCCATCCTGGCTCCCCATTATTAGATTGGATTCAAACCATTTTTTCTAATTTACTCATTCAGCGAATCCTTACTGGCTCCTTCAAGCATGGCTGCTCTCTCACACTGTGGTGATATTTGAGAGGGATTGAGTGGATAGATGTGTGAGTTTAAATCTGGCACAGATAAGTCCCAGTCTGCTGTGGTTAAGCCTGTTCTAACCCCCATCTCTATTAACTGAAAAACTGATGTGCAATCTGGTGGAGGCACGGGGCGGCAATTAAACTGAACCGCAAGGCAATGGCATCATCCTTCTATTGGACTATTAAATATTTAATAATAGACAATGCCATATTACTGTTAAACTGGCAGATGAAGCAGCTTGTGGAGTTTACCCGTGTATTCTGCTGAATCAAACACCAAATGTGCCCGTCTGTGCCTCTTCTCCTCCCACTTGCTTGGAGTTCATGGAGAATGTTAGGCGGTGTGCTGACATGACATTGGGCTTCTGGATATTATCATGCCTCCATGAGGAACCGCTGTCAATAAGGAAGCATATTTAATGCAGAGCAATCTAATATAGGCACTAACCCCCCCCCCCTATATATATATATATATATATATATATATATATATATATATATATATATATATATATATATATATACACATACATATACATATAATGTTGATCCCTGACACTATAGAGCCATTCATATTAGACAGGATAAATGTCTTAAGTAACGCCTGTCGGTTTACTTTGACCCAAGAAAAGATCATTATCCGTAGTTTTGCTTAACTGAGTTTTTAAAGATGAAGGATTTGAACAGCTTTGATTAGCTCCAACCTACCTCTCCATTTTGCCTTAGAAATGCCTTTTTCGTCATTAAACATTCATCAGTGATTGATTAGCGCAATAACTGCTAGTCGAGCTAAATAAATGAAGTGAAACAAGATGTATGTTTCTCTTGATTATTGGGCAGCTGCTCATTTTCCACTGGCAAAGCAGTGTCTGCAAAAAAAAAGCTTTTTATTTCTCATTCCTCAAAAGTAAATCATTACTATGTCTTTGGGTAAGAAAATTCCTGATCAGTCTAAAAAGCAATACAAACGTTAGCCTTTAACAATATAAAGCTATATAAATTTCCATGAAGCGTTACTGTGTGTTTTTAATAAATATCTTGGTGTATCCACATTTCAAAGCCAATAGCAATTCCACAGCGACACATTACAGAGTAAATGAAACTACATTTTCCAAATGTTATTTGCGATTTGAGCTCCAGCCTAAATGTCTTTCAGAGATTTACTCTATCTGTCCCTGACTGTCTCTCGCTGTCCGTAGAAGAGGATAGAGGAAGAAGGTGACTGTCAGAACAGACAGGAAGGATGCGTTGGGAGAAGGGGACAGGATGACAGTTTTAAAGCTTGTTGGCGCTCAGCGGTTGGTAGAGCCAATGTATTTAGGTCCTGACCTCAGTATATACTCCTCACTGAGAAGACAAGTGCTGGAGGGCAGCCTGTGATAAACGGTGAGAGGAAGGGAAATTATTAAAGTAGCTGCTTCTTTCCTTCATGCAACACACAGCCTGGTTTTCTCTGGACTTGAGAGTCAATCTTTCAGACCTCTGCTGCTTTTGTATGCATCTCCTTCCTTCGAGAAAGCGCACTTGAAACTGGAAGCTTCTACATCTCAGATTTGAAACGACTCAAACTACCTTCCTATGACTACTTTTATAGTTTAAGGATTGCAACATGCCTTTTATTTAATACTGAAAAGAAAAGTCTAAAAAGGCTATTCTCTAAGCTGACAATGATAAACATATTCTGCACACAATATATGTTTCCCAGCATTACCTCTAACAGACACAACTCCACCTAATCAAATTATCATAAACATTTGTTCCCAGAGTTGGCGTCAGGACCCGGGTCAGAGTCACCGATCAATAATTAGGGTCCTGCTCCAAACAAACTCGAACATTTATTTACAATCGTATTATTTTCAGTTTTTTATTATCTTGTAATTATTCTAACATTTTTTAATGCACTAGTTTTTATGTTTTTTTATTATCCTACTCATCTGTACATTTTTTAAAAGTGTTGAATATGCTGTTTTTCAATAGCTGTCCTTTTTTTATCTTGTAAATATGTCCTTACTATCTTTTATTTTTTATTATTTGGTATTATATTTTACCTTGTGTGAATCTGCATGCTGCCATCTGCCTGTCGATCTGCTGCTGGTACACCTGAATTTCAGCACTGAAATTCAGGTGTACCAGCAGCAGAAATTCGATAAAGGATACTTTTTTGTACTGGATTCTTCTAAATAACAAAACTATGATGGTGCAATGGAAAACAATATATTAGTTGTCACCATTATAATTGACTTGTGGGGAATGTTTGGATTTACTCAATCTGTAGTCTGTGTTACAAGTCTTTCACTGTCATTGTACGGGTTGGAAGCATAAAGGTTTGTAATCAACTGATCTGACCTTAGGTTGGTTTAGTTGTTTCTCCAAGTCCATGCTGATTAGACTTTACCAACATTTGACCTCAATGCCTTTTTTTTAATGAAGTTAATCCAAAATTAGATGCTCCCATAGTGTCTGTATGGTATGTTATATTTCTAAAACTCTGCACTCACCATCTATAACTGTGTACAGTGTCTTGTTTTTTTACTATTAAAAATATAAAACTGCTGCAGCTGTGTTACACTACTCTGACTCTAATAGTGTGTAGTATTATTTTAGCACTGCCTGGTTTGCCTGTAAATCACTAAGATTTTGTTGGAAATACGAATTATATTCAGTGTCTTGCAAACGTGTCTGGTTGCAACATGCAATTCCAAGTAATCTCTTTGAAATGTATGTCCCAGCCAGGAGTGTCCTCCGGTCCTCAAGAGCTGGGGTCCTGCATATTTTAGAGTCCCTGCTCCAACACAGCTGAATAAATACATGAGTATGGGCCAAGTTCTGCAGAGGCCTGGTAGTGAACCACTTTTTTGATCCAGACAAACTTGCTGGACACTAGGTTTTGAGGACATGGATTACAGGAGCTTTGTGATTGACCAACACAAAGTAGTGAATTACTGTGAAGGAGAGAGAAATTATATATAGTTTTCTTTTTTTTTTTTTTACAGATAAAATCCAAAAATATATTTCTAGGCTACATGCACTATAGGGTGAAGAACGAACAATGTGCATCATCCTGAATTCCTCACTGAGAAACATAGTGGTGGCAGCATCATGCTGCAGACATGCTTTTATTCAGCAGGGAAACAGAAGCCGGTCAGTTTATTGGAAGACGAATTGGAAGATGGAGGAAATTTAAGGCAGAAAACATGTAAGACTTAACTGGGGTAGACTTTTACCTTCCAGCAGGAGAGCGACCCTAAACATACAGACAGAGCTAAAGCATCTTCTTGTGTGAGAATCCTTTGAGTAACTTTTTTTTTTTGTATTATAACAGCTTTCTCAAATTGAGCGCCTTCATTATTGAATGTCAGTAAAACAAGCGTCACATTTAAGATCGAAAATCTTTTTTTAGGCTTACCATGCCTATGTAAACCTCACCTTTGCTTGTCCTACCCGGTCCTGCCGTTGCAGTCTGCGAGGACGTTAGATGAGGAGACAACTCTATCTGACTACATCTGAAACACCCAGGCAATTTATCAGTCTGCACCTGTACAGAAACCTGGCAGCAGGTCGTGTGTTGTACTTATTGCTTGACAATGCGGACTCGGACCTTTTGTGTCCTCCATCATTCTTAGCTCTTCCTCCTTCCATCGCCTGTCACTGTCGGCGTCGCTGCGCCTAATAAACCCACCCACCACCGCCTCGATCAGAAAGCCCTCTTCAGAATCCGGAACAAACAAGCGGCAGGGTCAGCTGGCAGTCAAGGACTCTTCCTCTGTCTTTCTACACAAGTGCCGTTTGCTGCATTCGTCCTTCGCTTTCTTTCAAAGCATCTCACGTCTGTGCTGGTGTGGGTGTACGTGTTTGTGTGTCTTTGGGGGGAGTTGGACACACATTAAAGGGGGAAAAAAAATGATTGCGGGTAGCTTTCAGCACATTGGTGGAAAGCTGTACTTTCTCTTAAGTGTCCTTCAAGAGCTGAAACTCATCTCTGGGATTCATCAGACTGGGGCTGTGTGTGTGTGTGTGTGTGTGTGTGTTGGAGATGATACAGGCCGCTTTGACACAGCGGGTCCAAGCCCTTTGTATTCTGTTAGTCAAATCTATCTTTGCGTGGATGCACATTGAGAACTGTGTGTGTGTGCATCCTTTAAAAGATGGAAAACAGGACACAGTATTCCCTCAATTGCCTGATGATGTTTGGGGAAGTGCTTGGCTGTGAACACTGGTCTGAGAGAATGTTGCTTATCTTCTATTAGACACATTACTGCCAACGTTGCTGTCAAAGTGGAAGGACACCCTCTCGTAAAGAGTCACAGGCTGAGAGAAAGAGACACAACACGCGCTTCTCCTGGGGAGCCTCTTGGCAGGACTCATCTGTTGGCACCCTGATTGAGAGTGGGAAGAGAAAAAGAAGAAGGAGAAAGGGGAGAATTTGAGGCATCCATGGTCCACAATCAGTAATTTCCAGCCTGAAGAGCCCTTCAGCTTCCAGCAGGCTGTCGGATCATTTTGTGAAGTTCTATTATTCCTCTGAAAGCAGGAGTTATGTGATATTGAGCAAAAAAATAAAATACAGTTTAATGTGGTACACCCTGGATAGGCCACCAGTACATCACTGCACACTTCAAAGACCAACAACCATGCACACATTCACCCCTATGGGAAATTTAGAAAGATCACTTAACCCAAAATTAATGTTTTTGGACCGCAAGAGGAAGCTGGAGTATCTGGAAACGTACCCACCCTTGCGACGGAGGACTTGTAAACTCCAAGGAGAAAGACCCCAGGCTGGGATTCACACCCAAGGCCTTGTTCCAAGGCACCAACCCTATTATCCCACAGTAACCACCATGCGGCCACATTGTCACGTCAATAATATTTATGATGGTTCCTTTGATTTTAATCCGGAAACAAAATGGGAGTGAGAGAATAAAAATGAGTCCAAAGCATTGAAATTTATTTTAGTCAATAGCTGCCCTATCACTAGAGAACCAGGAAGTTGTTTTAAAAGCTACCTGAGCAGAAACGTAAAGCAATCACCCCTTAGCAAAAAGTAGTTTATTCAAGTGTATCACAAGTATACTTATTTCATGCTTAAACTGAGGCAGAGTACTTGAAGTTTACTTTTTATAAACTATATCTCATATACCTAACAATCGTATAGCAAAGTATATTTGACTTACACCTAAAAGTATAAACAGAACTCTAAGACTAAGTACATTAACACTAAGACTTAAGCTTATACTTATACCTGAATATACTTACTAAAAATACTTCAAGTATACTACTTTTTGCAAAAGGAAATGTAGTTATAGTATTTGAATAGAATCTCTTATTGGCCAGATTACTACTGTTGTGCACTTTGTAAAATAACATAGGAAGCCACACAAGTGGATATTAATCTAATTAATTAGCCAAGTTAGCTGTCTCACTAGCCACCTGCACTTGGTTGTTTTATTTACTGATGGACAGTAAAAGTTCAGTAGTTGCTATCGCCTGTTTCAAAATGGTGTCAAAGAGCAGCAGGATGTTTTAAAAGATATTGTGATATTGAGATTGCATATCTGCTGTAGCTGAAGACCTAAGCACAACCCTAAAATACAGCTTAGCAAGTTTAATTGTAGTTTTAGAGTGAGTGTGCTTCCAATGCTTGTCTGGTAATATCGTCCACTTGTTTACCAGTTTTCTAACCCCACATCCACGTTGACTACATGGTGTTTTTTTTCTTGTCCACAGTTTAGTGTTTGAGGTCTTCTTCTAGGACGTGAAATGGAGGAAGTATCAGTGATTAATGACCAGAGGTAGATAGTGATGGTGTCGGCCACTCGTCACGTCTCAGATCCAGGCAGGACTGCTTTCACATTGGTGCTGAAGGTTCTGGTGTTGTTATGGAGGGACAGTGTTGTTGAGCTCCAGATGTTGGATGTGAGTCTTGCTTTATTCATTTGGATCTCCCGTGCCACTGTCTTTGCTGACTAGGCTTTTGAGGTATTAGATAGTATTGCTTTCATTGTTGTTAAACTTCAGGCCAGTCTCTTTTGCTGCTTTAGTCTCTATTTAGGTACAAGAATAACAATGTTATATATCAGTTTACCAGAAGCCGGCTGATTAGTTGAAACATATTGATTACGGTCTTAAATAAAAATTGGACCAGGCTCCAAGGCAGCAGTGGAGATTCTGGTCATACCAGAAATAAAGTAGCACAGTGGCCATATTACTCACTATTTGTTGACAGAAACACTGGTAACCATTTAAAGCAATAGTAGACATATAATTCATGCCTTTCAAGATGCTCAATGAGCATCTTGATAGAGCAATTTTCTCAACAACTGGTCTTATAAATGCTGCACAAACAGCAGCATATAACTCCAGAAATTACAATAGTAGTAAACAGACTTAAAATTAAAAAAAGTTTGGCATCCCAAAGCTAAAGCTTATCTACTTCAGCTGATGTCGTCCAGCTGTACGCAAAGAACTAAAAAGCATCTTAAAAAGCTGTTGGTTCTGCACCAAACTCGGCTCAGTGGCGGGTGAGTGAAATAATCCGACTTTATAATAAACTTTCATGTTGAATCCTGCACAACAACCTGATCAGCTACAACATCTGCTACAACATTAGCTACAACATGTAGCTAATGGCTTTGAACATGGCAGCGAGCTGGACCATGTTCCCGTGAGAACATACAGGCTCGGCTGGGATCGGGGGTCCTTCCAGTGGACAGAACTGCTCGTTAACATTATGACTGCAGAGCCCACCTGCTTAAATGAATGATATGACTGGTTGATCTTACTGCCATTCGTCGTGTATTTCTAATAGAATTGGTACTGCAGGGCGCAGTGCTGAGCATGCAACCAGCGTCAGGCACTGTCTCAGGTTTGAGTCCCAGCATATAGACCTTCCTCCTCTCTCTCAACCCAAATTCCTGTCAGTCTACTGTCAAATGAAGGCCACTAGTGTCACAAAATGACAAGAATAAATAAAGAATTGGTGCTGCAATGGCCTTCTGTGATTTTTGTACAGCTGATAAAGTCTATTTGTTTGCATAGCTGGTGGTGGATTACCGCAGACGCAGACCCACCACTCTGACACCGGTGAACATCCAGGGAAATGACATTGAGATAGAGGACTCTCATACCTAGGTGTTCACCCGAACAATAAACTCAACTGGGGTCACAAAATGAATGCTCTTTACAGGAAGGGTCAGAACAGACCTTACCTGCGCTCATGAAGACCTTTTTTTGACTCCATGTTGGCATCAGCCATCTTCAGTGGTGTGGTTTGTTGGAGCAGCAGCTTATCTCTCCCACCGTATGCATGAAGCTGTTGTGGAGCTGGAGAGCTCCATCAGTGGCAGAGTCCTCTATCCTAGGTGCACAAAAGAGCGTTATCGTAGATCTTTCCTCCCAGCTGCTGTTAGTCTTTATAACAATTACTGCTCCCAAAAAAACTCAACAAGTGTTTATTTCAGCATTTTTTTATCGTCTTTGTCATTCTTGTTAATGCTTGCAAATGTAATGTTGGTGTTTTTATGCATAAATATTATTTAAAAAAATCTTTAAATCACCCTACTCATTTTCACACTTTAAATATTTTAGTGTGCCATTTTTAATAACTGCACGGTATTTTTTCTTATGTTGTAAATTTGTGCATGGATGCTGGTATACCCACATTTCCCAACTATGGGATAATAAAGGATCTGACTATTTTCTGTTCTGATAAAAACAGCCTGTTTTCAAATAAAACAGGAAATTTAACACCCATTGAGTATTTTGTTTTAGGGACTTTTAAAAAAAAAAAAAAATCAAATACTATTTTATTTCAGATATAAATATGAAATTTTAGTGTTCGTTGTTATTAGATCCATTTGAAAACACCTTTTTATAATTGGTCTGGCCCTAAAAGAGTGCCTAGACGGCCCTGACGCCTTGCGTCTGCTTTACATCACTGTTGCACAGATTAGATTTTGAGTACATGTCTTTTTGAGTAAGAGTTTCCAAAGTGCTGATTGACGACATTTATTATACAGTCAAGATGCCTTCACCTATCAACAACTACTGCTAAATGCTTGTTAAGTCAGAGCTAAACTTAATTTTACAATTACCTTTACAACAGTCTAATTTAAGTTATTTAAGTTAATTTAAAGATAAAATAACAATTAAGACATAAACCTGCTGCCACACACTTGTGCCAAAGAAACCGTAAATAGCTCGGATTTCCTGAGCTATTTACTTTTGAACATGCTGCCTTAGCCTATGAGTCATCTATAGAGACAGTAGCTGGCTGGAAATATGAGACTTACTAACATATTTCTCCATATCATGTTTTTTTATTTTATCACATCTTTTCCTTCCTTCCTACCGCCACAGCAACTGCCCCTTAAAGACCTCATGCTATCAAAAATATAAACCTTTTTTTTTTAGAAGAAGAAGAAGTAGCCTCGTGTCTCTGTGTCACTCCTTTGAAATCAAACCTTCACACAATCAGCAGGCATCACAACTTTAGGCATAAGAGAGAAAATTACTTTCAAGATTGCTTTAATGTGTTCGCTTCTCGCCACACCTTACATACGTGGCACTCATCAGAAAAGCATTTACATTTTGATGATTTTCTAGGAGCTGTTTTCAAGGGAAGCACGGAAAGGCTACATTATACATACAACTGGTAGTTTGTCAGGCTTTTGGTATGTATGCTGTTACCCTCCACCCCTTTACTTCAATCGTATTGATGTCATTGGCCCAGTCAAAGTCAGGACCGCAGCGGGATTGAATTGCTCTGATGTGGCTCAAAAAAACTGCATTACAGAACGACCTTGGAACTCAATAAGCTGAAGCAGTGTTGCAAAGAAGAACATTTTTGTCTTTCAGAATTCTGAATATTTAATCATAGGAAGTGGTTTATTTAAAGGGAAAATATGCTTAATGGTTTGAGCTTAACCAAATCATTTGAAAGCCTTTTATTGTTTGTGGTGGGAATGTGTTTAAACCCACGCAAACCGAGACTTTCCCTCCCCTCTATGAGTTTTTCCTCTTATCATGAGAAAACTCAAATTGTTATCTTGTGATTATGGGGTATTCTTCTTAAAAGGATAAGAAAATGGATACTGTGATCTTGTGAAAGCAATAAAAACATCCCTCTATCACAAGATTTCAGTTTTATTGGCCAAATTTGTGCACACAAATAAGGACTCTGACTCATTGTTTGGAACTCAGCTCTATATTGCTCTCTGTGTACAGAGATTTAAATATAAATATGTAAATTTAGTAAGATTTTTTATAAACAATTTTTTTAAAGAAATATGTATATGTGCACTTTTGTTTCAAAACTAGAAGCCAAGGTGGAATTAGTGCAAATATGCTTAGTCTTGACTCTCAGCAGAGTAACTCAGTCATCTCACTGTTAAGTGTTCATCAGAGAGACAGCCTGTGGGGGGGCGGGGGGTTGGGGGGAGAAACTGTTTTTGTAGCAGCTGCCCAAGGCAAAATGTCTGAAAAGTTTGGGTCCAGGATGTGTGGGATCTGGAAAAATGTTAGAGGCCCATTTCTTGGCTCTAGACTTGCACAAGTCCTGCATGGAGGGAAGGTTGGCCTCTGCGGACAGTGATTCTCTATGCATTCTTAATTGTTGCAGTTTGGTCCTATCATGTTTGGTGGATGAGAAAGAAACTTTCCAGCATTAAAGGACTGATGTCCCATCGAGATCTAGAGAAACTCATCCATACGTTTATCTTTAGTCACATTAATTACTGTAACGGTGTCTTCATGTCAGCCAAAAAGATCAATCAGACAACTGCAGCTGATCCAGAATGCTCCAGCTCGCATTCTCACTAAAACCAGGAAGATAGAGCACATCAGTCCAGATCTAAAGTCCTTACACTGGCTCCATGTGTCTCAGATAATAGACTTTAAAATACTTCTGTTAGTTTATAAATTGTTGAACAACTTAACACCAAAATCCATTAAAAACCTATTGTTGCTGTATCAACCCTCCAGTCCACTCAGATCTTCTGGTTCCGCTCTACCCTGCATACCCAGAACCAGAACCAAATATGCAGAATCAGCCTTTAGCTTCTATTCTCCACTTATCTGGAACAAACTTCCAGAAAACTATAAATCAGCCGAAACACTGAGGTCCTTTAAATCAAGACTGAAAACCCACCTGTTCAGAGTTGCTTTCGGCCCATAATAACAACAACACTGACCAACATACATTCATGTTTTCACTTGATAACTTTTAATGGTTGTTCCTGGTCTCACAACCAGTGACCATTCCAATGTGTTTATCGTGTTTTTATGTTTTCATTATATAAAGCACTTTGAACTCCCTTATTACTGAAATGTGCTACACAAATAAACTTGACTGACTTGACTTTCCCTCATAGCCTTCCTGCTATTACAGCACTTTTAATGAGATGCAGAGAAAGTGCAGCAAGCCTTAATTTATTTCCATTGCTGCCCCCCTCCCACCTGTTGCCGTGCAGGGCCAGTTAACAAGCTGTAAGAAGGCTCCTTCACGCTCCCCCTTGTTTATTAGTAGGAGAAATTGATCTGTTTACGGTGGCAGAAAACACAAAATTGAGAAGCTCCACTCATCACTCTTCTTAAGAACAGAGCAACAGTTAAGCTACAAGCGATATGTCGTTAAGCAGACAACTTTTGGTTATTCCTGAGCAGATAACATTCAATAGCATCTAATTAATCTTTTAATATAAGCTTGTTATACCTGTGTTAATCTGTAAAGAGCAGAGCAGCAAAAGCCAAAATATTCTGTCTAAAAGCACTTGAAAACTATTGCTAAATGAAGTGGTTTGTATCTGCTTGGGTCTATATCTGCAAATCTAATTATCAATAAATAAATGCTACCGATGACATTATTATAGGTGTTATAATTAATTTGTTATTTTATCAGCTGTAGCAATAGGAATAGTTGCTTTTCTGCATCAAATAGAAACAAATAGATCATGCAATACATTTTTGTGTGTAAATATCTTCTAGCACCTCATGCATGGCCTACACCTGTACTATGTTGTATTGAAGACTGGTGGATTTAACACGTTTGTTTTGACCTTTTCCATTAAATAGCTCTAATAAAGGGCATTTAATGATATATTGGAAGGACAGGGTCAACTGTGAAATCTGAATAGATGCATCATTGCCACGGACAATAGAGTTTTCTCTCTAAAAGGGGACATCGTGCAAAATCCACTTTTTTAGCCTTTAAATACATTTTGTTGTGTACTTGGAGTCTCTACTAGTGCAGACAATTTGATTGTAGTCTGTTCAGGTGTTGTGTAGCTATCTTTGTGTTCTGTTTGGGTTGTACGTTCAAGCCGTTCAGTTTTTTTCTAGTCTCTATTGTGTTTTTTTGAACATTTACATCCCAGTATTTGCTGCGGCGCTGCTAAACAACGTCATAGACCTCCAGCTAACCAATTTCGCGAATCTGGCATTTTTATTTCTGGGGTCAATGAGTGATTTTGTAGTCCATGCTGAAGGATGCCGAAGCTACATAACCTGGTAAAATAGATTGATAATGTGTAGCACCTTCCTTATGCACATCATCAATCTGGGTCGGCCCCCATCTGAATCCGTTAAGGGAAAGGAAGGACATTCAGCAGAACTCTCTGAGCTGATTGGGCAAATCGACACCTAGTGCCCGCCTACCAAAGGTTGGTTTTAGCCAATCACAACATCAAAATAAATTGGAAGCAGCAGGCGCTATGAGAAAACACAAGTTACGCTGGTCAAGGCACATCTTGCTGTTCTTCTCTCAAAGAAGAAATTATAGATTCTTACAAAAAATGGCTGAAAGAGGTGGAGTGGAATCTCTGTGACCTGGAGGGTAGGGGGGCGTGTGTGTGAAGGGCCCCCTTTGTATTTAAAGAGACAGCACCAAAATGAGTTGCTCTCAGACGAACCTCAGAACAGGGGCAAAAAAAAAAAAAAGGGGGGTAACGTGAAGGACATCAGATCAAAACATTGCATTTCTACCTTATATAGGCAACAACTGAAGGATTCAATGTGAAATTAATAATCGTCTTTATTGTCACTGCAACATGCATTCCAACTTGTTCCTTAGGGCTGCCACTGTGTGGCGCCCAGGGAGCAATCTCTGGCAGTCTGTGGAAGTCGAACCAGGGACCAAGCATCCTGTTCTCTAATCACTAGGCCACCACTCCCCACAGATCCTTCTTTTCACCATGTGAACAACTGTAAAGCACAATGCCCCCCCCTTCAATACCAAAATCCTTGGCTTCTGAAAATGTGAGAAAGCAGGGAGCTTTAAGTTCTGCATTCATTAATGTCCACATGATCCAAAGAGTCAACATGAAACAAAGCAGAGAGTGGAAAAAAAAAAAAAACAAACATTTCCCTACCTCTCCACCCCTTCCTGGTGAAACACACACACTAAAACACATTCGTACGTAGCAACAGCGTGCTCAATAATGTGTGCTGCCTCTAGCCATTTTCAGACAGGGTTATCCATTACAACATTTCTGCAGTGACCAGGCCTAATTACACTGTGGTGGAGAGCCTCTCTCCTGCACAGCGGACCTCTGTGTGCACTTGTGTCTGACTGGAGCTTATGAATGACTTTACAGCTGGTGGTTAGTTTTATAATTACCAAAATATGAGCCAAAGGAGCCACCATACATGGCTTTAAGTGTTGTTTTCCTGGGTTACACACCCACACACACATTAACGCGCGCACACACACACACACGTTAACACACACAAAGACTCTTGAGTCCAATCATTCTCCTTAAGCCGGCTGCCAGAGATTCACATATTCTGTCTTTCATGTCCTACTAATGGGCTCTTGGCCGTCTTTGAGGCCCTGCATGGTGTTTACAAAAGGCTGCTGCGTTGGACAGCTTGATACCTGTGGGCAGTGTAGAATGGAGCGTACAAATGCACACACTAACAGCGTTACTCTCAGCTTGGTCTGGAAGAACAGCATTGCAGTAAATCTATTTTCTCAGTGGGATTTCTAATGGTTGCTTGGACTTCAGATGATGTTTGCCACCTTGAAAAATTTCCGGTGTCGTGCATCATTCTTTTACGCTCTAGTTTTACAAACATTGACCCTAATGAGAACCGAAAATTGTTCGGCTACATTTTCCTTAAAATGTTTTGAATCAATACCTTGCAAGCCAATTATCAATGTATTAGTGTCAGTAATGAGTTGAATAACTTAGATTAACCTAGATTAATGAAAATGTACCTATACAGGTTATGTTATATAAACAAATTCTGAGTTATTCTATATGTGTAAAACGTTAGTCTGGATAAGCTCAGTAATCATTTAAAACCTTTAGTGGTTGACATTATGACTCGTATTCGTTACCATGATGCAACAGTTGGTATTACTGGTACCACTTTACAATAAGGTTCCCCTTGTAGATGGCTAATAAATAGTTTATAGATGCTGTTGATTAATTTTAAATTCTTTAAAACACATTCACATGTGTATTATGCATTAATTAAGAGCGAGCAAGAGACAGAATTGACCGGTTTGTGCTTACAACGTAGACTTAGTCTGAAATGTTTAATATAAGCAACTTTAGATGAAATATACAGTTGTACAGATTAGGCTATCTATTTGGCAGGAAATCTGTCAGTTTTGTCACTTGCTTGCCCTTAATAAATGCATAATAAACACTTATGAATGTGTATAAAGTGTTTAAAAAATAATTAATAACATATCTATAAACTAGTTGTTAGCCAGTAATAAAGGGAGTCTTGTTGTAAAGTGGTATCATATCACTGTTTTAACCTGAAAAGAAACGTGTTCAGTCACAGCGCTAAATAAAAATCTGGATTTTCCAGTTTTTTTTTCCAACACAGCGTCTCAGACACTTCATAAGTGGAGGGAGGCCACATAAAAGCAGGCACATTTCAACCACCAAACAGTGCCATGTTTTAAATGTATCTGTTTGTTGGACAGCACAAAGAGAAGATGGTTTTGTTTTCACTACATGCAGAAGTTGTCCTAACTCAGCGGCAGCCCCAATCCCACTGCCACCATCATACTTGATATATACAGTTGATATATGTTTTATTCCTGAAATGCTGTGTTTTACACCAAATGTAAAGTTGTAGATGTAAAGTTATGAACTCTGGTTTAAACTGAGGCAGAGGAGGTCTGCAGTGCATAACATGTTCCTTTTTTTTCTTTTTTTTTTGAGACCTTCTAAATCAGTTTATACACTCCTGGAGTAACTTTGGTAGGCTGGTCATACTTGGGAAGGCTCACAGCTGTTTCATATTTTCAGTATTTGTGGATATAAGGTAAACAGCCTGTACCTTTATAGCACTTTATCAAGTCCGACAACCCCAAAACCCCTTAGACTACATTCAGTCATTCACCTGCTTATGGTGGCAAGCTACACTGTAGCAACAGCTGCCCTGGAACAGACTGACAGAAGCAGGGCCGGCATATGAGCATATATATATATATATATATATATATATATATATATATATATATATATATATATATATATATATATATATATATATATATATATATATATATGATATGCTATATGATATTTTCACACTGTGGATTTACAGGACCATGAAAGAAAGAGCTGAAAGGGGTCTTAAAGCTGAGAAGCATTAGACATTTCATTGCTCCGAGGAGTGCCTGACTGTCCCTCGGGCAACCTTCCACCTGCATGTGGCTGAGCAGATCTGAGAGGAATAGTTGGGCCAAGATTCAGCTCAGTATTGGAGCTCCATTGCCCTGAACATGACACACTATCAATGATGAGCGCATGCTGCATAACCAGTCCAATTGCCACCAGAGGGATGCTTTAACCATGAAACTGCTCAGTGCTGAAGCTATAACCTTCGACAAGGGATTACTAATGAGAATATGTTGCATATCAAATCACCTTTTGACTGGAGGGATAGATCTGTCCGGAGCTGATGGGTCTCAGCAGCAGTACATTTAGACTCTGACTTCCTCATATTGTCTCCCAGGACTCATTCTATACCTACTGAGGAGGCCATTTGCTTTATGTCCAGTATATCCTTGGTAAATATCTTGAGGATCTCAAAATGCTTTATGAGTTAGACAGTTTTTAATGGAGAACGGCTCTGAAAACAAACACTACCAGGATCAGAGCATAAATACTGTATATTATATTATGATATTATATTGAATATTTGTAGTGTTTCTTTAGAGCTGTTTCATCATACACAATCATTTTACATCTTATGGATTAGTTACTGAGGTTTGATTAACTGTAAAATATCTGCATCGCCCACCATGCAATATTATTGTATTGTGATTACTAACTGTGACAATTTGCTACCAGAATACTTTGTAAGTTATGTCTTCTGTCAGGATCTGAAACTTTCTAATAAAAAAAAAGTCCCTTAGAATTTAACCGAATTTGCTACTTATCCTTTCAGTGCTTTGCATGCATATTCAGAATTATGATTAAGACGTCTTGAAATACATGACCACACAAAGATTTGGAAAATGCATAATTTCAGTAGGATTATTGAGTGTGTGTGGGGTGGGGGCGGGGGTGTGGGGGTGTGTGTGTGGGGGGGGGGGGGGGCTCAGAGAGGCTCCAACTATCGGTGCCCCAGCCTACTTTCGATTCGTTCAGCTAATAACTTGCTCTCACAAAGTCTTGAACGTTTGTCCTCAGATGGTCAGTTGATCCTTAAAAGATGAAGATAAAGTAAAACTAGATGTTAACATCATGGCAAAAGTATTGAATTCTGTCCTGATACAGTAAAACCTCAAACATGTGCAGCGCACAAAACTGTGGCACATAAGGAAAGGTAAGTTTATTTATTATAGCACTTTTCAGTAACAAGAAATTCAAAGTGCTTTACATGAATAGGACCAATAAGGACAGATTGTGTTTTATTTGCCACATAAAACCTATGTAACATGCACAATTTTACATACATGACTAGATGGGAAACAGCGTGTCAGTAGGAAAAAAAAAATGGTTCCATACACAATCTCAGTTGCACCACTACTGGCTCCCCTGATGAACAGTAAACACTTTGTACAGCCCAGATTTCTTGATCCCAGAGTACTGGGTCCTCTCTTATTCTGTCCTTTCTTCAGCTCTGTGCATATGTTTACTCTGGGATTTCAGTCTGGGGGCCGAGCTGTCAGCTGGAGGAAGGCTGACATTGAGTCTGAGGAACCATTCCCATAAGGTCCTGCTGAAGGGGATATTGACAACTCATTTTGAGAGTACTGGTTGAGTCCACATGACGTTGGATTTAAAACGTCCTGCTAATTTAAACAGCTAGCGATGCCACGCTGTATAACTGGGTTCCCAGGAACTTTGGAAGAGCAAAGAGCCCAGAGCATCACACATCCTCCAAGATGCTTAACGGTTGTGCTGTTCTGCATGTTCACCTTATGTTTCAAACATTTATTTCATATAGATTATCAGGGGTTCTAACAATTAGGAAACGGGTGTATTGTCTTTTAGAATTATTTCTTAATTTTTTTTCTTCTGACTTACTACTTTTACTCCAATTAAAGCGTTTTTTTTCTAAAACGTTCAACGAGAGACAATAATTTGTAATTAAAGATTAAATAATTTTAAAGCTTCTTCTGCATCCTTATTAGGCGTGTCAATAAATGTGGAGGGCACTGTATTAATCTTTGGGATGTGGGCCTTTTTCATTGAAGCAAGTTGTTATTCCATCAGAAATGTTGAGGTCAAACGCAGATGAGGCGCGTGTCACCCGTGTCAGAACAATTACTCTCTCATTAGCTTTAAAAGACACGTTTAAACAGCTAATACCAACGTGTCACTCTCCCCGGGTTAAATGTTATCGAGCTTGTAACTCTGAGCCTCCGATAAGCCAAGATGTCTCTCTATTGTTCAGCGCTGTGCCGTACGTGGAGCTCATTAGCCAGACCAAACTGTAGTCTCAGGAAGACAAACACCATAAATGATATCTCCTCCAAACGAAGCTCCGCTCCGCCGCTGCAAATAGATTGCGACTGAGGAGTTGTATTCCCAACGTCAGCTCTGATTAGCGCCGCCGAGGACGCCACTCTTTCTGTTTTTAGACGGAGAGGTTGCGGCTCGCCTTCTCGGAGGAGGCTTGATGTGTCGTGTTCCTATTAGATGTGACACTCTCTGTGCCTGTTATTCTTTTTTAATCTGCCGTGTGAAAGTCACGCTCTCTCACTTTGTTTATTTTATTTGTCTTCTGCTCATCTGTTTTTGGCTGGGTGTCACCCCCCCCCCCTCTCTTCTCTTGTCTTTCTCTTCTCTCTGTCTGTTTTTTTTCTGAACATGTTAATGTGGTAGAGGTGCCAGCTGCCAGGAAGTTTTGGAAGATAAAGCAGCAGAGCAGGCATTCGCCTCTCTCAGGAAAATGTATTTTTTTTTCTTCCTGATTAATGATATTTAAAATGTTAGGCAGGTCCTGGAAAAGTAGGCCAAAAAAATGATTTCACTATCATATTTCTTTTTGGAATGTGGGGAAAGCTATTTGTATTATTCATTTAATAAGCAGTAGAGAATGGAGACTCGTGCGAGTGGAAAATGAGGCTCCCCTCCTTCTGGTTTGTGCAAATAGCTTATCATGCCAATTTGGATTAGATAAAAATATGAGTTTTAAATCAAAGTGCTACAATTCTAACATTTCAGACTAACACCTGATGATATATTTCTGCGTTATTTGTGCTTTGCTTTGCCATCAGGAAGCTGTAATAAATCGTGAAGCTGCCAGACAGCAGCGACCCTCCGTGTTCACAGTCATCGCCCACAAATTCACTGTCTGTCCGCCCACTTCATTACATCACACTGACTTTATTATAACACACAAAGCTCTGGTAGCCCCCCCCCCCCCTTTTTTTTGTTGGTAAAACTGTTTTAATCATCAACAGAAATACTTGACAATCAAATCTTCAGCAGCATGTTAGTCTGATTCAGATGTGGATCAGTTTCCCCACCTTCCAAATTTACACAGACAGAAACAGTTGGTGAGAACAAACTGCAACCACCTCATGTACTTGAATCAGATCCAGGACAGTAAACAGTGGGCCATGTTTCCTTATGGCAGCTTTGGCAGGAGTCCAGGCATAGCTTAGGTGGCATTTTCAGACTCATCATAACATTGCTCCAACTTTGCTTGTTGTGTAAGATGCATGAGGTCCATGAGCCTTTAAAATAGCAGGAAAGCTATATATTCATCCATCCATCCGTTTTCTGACCCGCTTAATCCCTCATGGGGTCGCGGGGGTTGCTGGTGCTTTTCTCCAGCATTCACTGGGCGAGAGGCGGGTTACACCCTGGACAGGTCGCCAGTCTGTCACAGGGCAGCTATATATTCAGTTCAATTCAAATATAGCGCCAATACGTCTCAAGGCACTTTACAAAGTTGAATTCAATCAAATCATACTATGTAATATATATATATATATATATATATATATATATATATATATATATATATATATATTAACTTATGCGCCCTGGAGCCGGCGCATGCCCTACCTTAGCCACCAGGCAACCACTGTTCAGACAATAATAATGAGCGCAGTGTGAAAACCATCCAGCAGCCTTCTGGTCGTCCAGCTTCAGGATCATTATATGGAGCAGCTTTCCTGCTCAGGATAAAAAGACAGACGTGATCAAAACAAAGCTGATTGATGTAAGCTTTATCCGTTGTTTCATTTCCAGGAGTCCTTCATTTTCAGGTTTAAATTAATTTTCAATTTCTAAAAAGAGTCAAGAGTGTGTAAGTCAAGTCAATTATTCTGGTTTTACAGTGAATTGCTGCTAGCTAAACAAAGATAAGTTTGAACTGCAGCTTCTTCTTCTCAGCTTGATCTGAGCTGGAAACAGCCTCAGAGTTTTGTTTCATGTTGCTCCACTACATCTGAACTTGAAAAGCTCATTTAATGCTCGTTTCTTAGGATGTTAAGCTGACTGGAAGGCCCATTATTCTTTGTAACAAGTCATCTTGGCGATTTTAAGAAAAAGTTTTTCATTTACAGGGCCTTGTAAATTTTTGAACTTATTCACAATTCACATTCAAATCAAAATCTTGTATGTATTGTCATTTCTTAGACTGACAAAAAGAAAGAAGTGCGTAATTTTGGAATGCATCATATTTACATATAACAATCTTAATCACAGCAGTTAGAAGTGCAAGTCTTGTTGAGGTCTTTCCCTAAGACGTTTGTACCTCCAGAGATGGAAACATTTGAATTTGTAAACTACCTCAAGCTCAGTTGTATTAGAGGGGAGAATGTCTTTGATCATTACTTTCTAAGTTTTTCCACATATTCTCAATTGATGTTAGGTCTGGACTTTGACTGGGCCATTCAAACACATGAATATACTTTGATCTAAACATGGGGCCTGCAACCTGTGGCCCCGGAACCTCAAGCAGGTATTTGGCCCATCCACACTGGCTCTTAAAACTTTGGCTGAAAATGACTAAGAACCAACACATTTTTTTAGCTATACATATATGATTCTTTAAAAAAATAAAAATAGAATGGTAGTTCTTTAAAAATTACAAAAATTTCCTACAGGAAGTTTTATGAGAAGATATGTATTTTTTTAAGGTGAAACAGGTCCTTAGATTGTAAAGTTTGCAGATCCCTGATGTAAACCATTCACTTGTCTTGTTGTATGTTTCGGGTCGTTGCTCTGCTGTTAGACGAACCTCCTCCTCCCGTCTCCAGTCTATTGCAGCTGGTTTTCTTTCAGCTTTTCTTCGTAGATTGTCCCGTCTTCGACTCCATCCATCTGTTGCATCTTTATGTTGCAAGACTGCACTTTAGTTGTGTGCTGTCATTTATCTACACATTTTAAGTTGGGGAAAAATGTGCTCTAACTAATCATCTAATATATATTTGTTTGGTCTATAAGCCCAGTTGTATACTTATTTGTGAGCACCGTGTTTCTATGCGGATAAATCGTGATTGAATCGATTATAACGATCTTCCTTGTAAAGATAAAAAAATTATCATGTGGTATTTTTGCCATTGTGGCACACCCCTTTGTATTTAACTGTGAACAAGACAAATTGTGACTTTTTTTTTCCTCCAGAGTTACCACGGACTTTTTGTCAGTTTCTCTGATTAATGCTCACCTTGCTCGCCATGTGACTTTAGGTGGACGGCCATGTAAGTCTGCAGGTGTGCCATATCCTTTTTATTTTTGGACGACTGAGAAGTGAATGAAATATGCAAAGAGTTTATAACCTAACTTTGCTTTAAGATTCTCTGGAACGTTGTCTCTGACCGCTCTGCTGTTTTCCATGCAAACTTTATATCTTTAGGAACACTTTGACAAATCTAATTTGCTTTAATAATCAATGTGCTGATCTATCAGACTGTGAATTTATATTTTAATTGTTAAGTCACTCTCATGTTGTAGAAAACATTTTCTTTTGGTTCATATTCTGTAGAGCATTGTTTATTGATATAAAGTATCACTTATGAGCTATATTCCAGCTTATTTCGAACGATAAAATAAGTCATTCTAAACTAAATGCCCCAGGTCAAATGTCATTGTTTTATAATAAACTTTCTAATCCACCATTTCACACTGAGAAGAGGAATAAATCATTTTCATCGTATTCAAAGCTATAGTAGAGCAATCAAGCCTGATTAATTACTACCAAAGCTGCTGATTATTGCGGGTCCAAATAATCACTGCTGCGAAGAAGCTATTGTTGCTAAACAGTGTTGTTAATAAAGGATTTACTTCATGCGAACACAGAAAGCATTTTTAAGAACCACTCTCAGACCGTATCACCCTGACCGTCGTCTCTGCACACAGAACATCTGTAGCCGCAGGTAAACAGGAATTTGTACGTTTAAAGCTTAAGAGACACGGAGAACATTCTGCAAAAGGACGATGTAACATTGAAGCTCCGTGTGTCTTAATATCTCCAGACCAAAGCAAACGCTCACTACGGCGCCTGCTGGATCTCCTGCCTCCATCTTGCCGAGTATCAAGTCCCCTGAATGCTGCTCGTGTCTCTGTGTTTGATTACATTCATTCTGTGATGAGGCTAAGCGGCAGTCTGTCGCGTAATCTCTGTCATTCATCAATGTCAGCCTTAATAGAAGCAGAGAGGAAAAAAGGGGTGTAAGGGAGCCCTGTGGACAAACCTCCTGTGGTTATATGTCTGAGCGTGTGTGTGTTCAATCAAGACTCCTCAGACTGTATGCCTCCTTTAAAAAAAAAATCGAGCTTATTCTTAGGATAAACGCGTACATGAATATATATTTGGTGTTGGGGAGGCTGGGTTAAGAGTGTGCTCCTCCGTGCGGACAGGTGTGTGTGTGTGTGTGTGTGTTTGTGCTTCCAATAAGCCGGTCCGCTCATTTATCCGTGCTGTCAGCTGGCCCCATGAGAGCCTCGCTCGCACAACAGTAACCTGCAGGGAAGAGAGGGATGAGGAGGAAGAGCGAGAGAATAGCGGGGAAACAGGAGGTGGAGGGAGAGAAGGAGGTGTGATTCGAGCGGAAGGGAATCTCAGCACTCTCTGCCAGACTCTCTGCCAGGCTCAGTTCCAGCTGTCCTGTCTACCAACATCCCTGCACACCAGCTCCACCTTTCATACCCCTCTCCTCCTCCTCCTCCTCCTCCTCCTCCCTGTTGCTGCCTTTATGCCTTCAGCGTTGGACACAAAGGCTCTCTCGGCTCTGGCTTTTAACGGTGCAGCCATAATGGGGGACCATTTGGCTCCAGCTGTATGTAAGTTGGAAAAATGCGCTTTTAGTCGCACTGAGCGGAGCATCTATCATTTGCCGTGTCAAAAGAAGTTGCTATTTTCCTACAGCACCCACTTTATCGTCTGAACTCTAAAAGTTCACTTTGCAATGAGGAGGCATTCAGAGTCCAAGCAGTTCTAAAGTGTTTCCATCCGTTCTTCACAGGCGATGAGTTAAGATAAATTTGCCAATTTTAAACTTTCGTCCGTGTTCTGTGCGCGTTTTTGTCGTGGTCAGGGTCAGGGTGAGGTGCCGTCCACGCTGAGCAGTTCATAGCAGGGGCCACTGCACAGACCCATAAGAAACATGCACCTACGCCCCACATCTCAGGGAAATGTAGTGCTGCCATTTCCGCCGCCGTGCATGTTTTTTATATTTTGGGGGAATGCAGAAGTAAACCCACCAATGCAATAAGAGAACAACCTGTTTGCAGAAAAGCCCCAGTTGAGTTTTAATCCAGTGACACTATGGCTGCAAGGCTGCAGTGCTTACCATACCAACAACACGGCACTACATTTTTTTGTGGATTTGTCTAGTTTGAGATTTATATCAAAACAAGAAACACACCTTGCACAACTGTTTGACATTTGTAAAGGTATACTATCACCACCTGCAATGTTGCATGTTTTATATGGATTCTATGTGACCGACCAACACAACGTGTTGCAGAATTGTGGTGCCAAAAGTTCACGGGGCTTTATTTTTTCTCACACGTGAAACTAACTCTCGTACCTGGCCCCCGTTTACTCCTATGTCCCCATATTCAATGCAACCAATTGTGCTGCGTGTAAATTGGTTTAAATCAATTTCGGTATAAATTCAGCACACATCAAAAAGCGGAAAAGGAGAAAAAAGTATTCCATAACTGTAAGCCTAACAATACACCTGAACTTTTAGGCAAGTCAGGATCCAGAGATCAGGAATCTGATCTCTGGATCCTGGTCTTGACAGAACAACCATCAGCTGTCTGCTCCTCGAACCTTAACATAGGAGCGGCTAGAAGAAAGAAACAGCTGTATTTAAAACATCTATGAAAAGGACACAACAAACATGTGTCAGCAAGCATGAAGCGACTGTGGAGAGGAAAAACTCCCCTTTGGGAAGAAACCTCTGGCAGAACCAGGCTCAACATGGCGGTCTTCTGCCGGACCGTTTTAAGGAGTGACTGGGAAATCAATAAGAGTCCAGGAGGAATTACACTCTGATAGGGACGAGGTTGAAGGAGGACCGTAGGAAAGCCAGGTGGAGCTTGCTACGATGGTGGAGAAGGGGATGGAGGTGGGTTGAAACCGGTCAACAGAGTCCAAACCGGACACGGCGCAGCCACTGCTTGCTCGCTGAGGAGAAGGCCGAGACGTGAGTTCTTTTAAGATGAACCCAGGATGCTGATTGGCTTTGAGGAGGAGCAGTTCGAAGCTGATTGGCTTGCGTCGGAGGCGGATGAGTCTCTGATTGATGGAGGTAGGCAATAGAGTTTCTTCAGTTTGAATTTTCGCCTAAGCTCCATATGTCAGACGGTGCTTTTGTTAGATGAGAACTAGGGGGAGCTTTTCTGCTTACATTGAAAGGTTGATGTGTGGCAGGAAGCTGACATCGCACATCACCATGAAAACACACTCCCTACCATGAAACATGGGGGTGGCAGCATATTGCTGTGGAGCTGCTTTCCTTTATGAGGGTTTTAAATCCTGACAAAATTTGCAATAAGTTTTTTGGCTTTAATGTGACAAAAAATGGAACATTTGCAAAGCTCTTTGCACACCCTGAATTGATAAATACAGATAGTACAAGACATCAGAGCACGTCGGACAGCCGGATTAGGATCATCAGGAAGTGTGTGGTGGTGCTGGGAAATATGTTGTATATTTAATTTTCATCATATGTAACACTGCATGGATTTTTTTCCTTGGTAAGAGACTGCTTCAAATGATTACAGGTGCGATGAAGAAGTGCTTCTCTTCTTCAGTCCGGTGGTTGGGAGTGTGTTGCTGTTTCAGTCTGGCCCGCCGGTCTTTCATGCAGAAACATGCAGGGTTTCTGCCAGGCTGGCACCGGCGACAGAAGTATTCGTCGCTTTCGTAGCTTTTCCTACCCAGACTTTGATCGATGTGTAGGCAGCGGTCTTGATGAAGGCTCTGTAGAACTTGATAAACAGCTCCGCAGCCTCGTGTGACATTTTCTGATGCAGCTTTAAGCGGATCGGGTCAGCCGGCTCGGGTCGCCCGCGTCAGGACTTGAAGGATTGTAGGACACCCCCAGACGTCCGACACGGTGCTTGTTAAGAAGGACCGACAATCGCCAGCGCCTCTCCTGTACTTTCCCTTCGGCAGAAATGTGCACCAATAAGCAGGCTGACAAATCAAACAAACATCATGCTCTGTTAGTGCTGGAAAACCGCTCTGCATCCAGCATTAATGTTGAGAGGTTGCCTCGCAGACACTTCAAAGCGGCGTTGTTCAGAAAGGCACAGCATCACAGCACGGCACGGTTCGCAACGGCTGAGATGAGATAAAGCATAAAACTTTAATTTGTCTTTGTAGATGCATTCTATCTTGTCTTTAATTCTCTTTCAGGCAGCCTCCCGCTGCATAATTTGCCCGATTTAAACTCCTGAATTTACTCCGCCTTTGTTCATTATTTAATCTTCTCGTATGTTTGCTTGCGTGCCTGCTTGTTGAAGATTAGCACATATTTACACGAACAGCAAGCCAGCTGTCTGGAGGCTAATGGACAGGAAGTTATTTCTCCGTAATTGCTGGAATTCACAGCAACCAGCGGAGCCTGTACGGGAGAAACATCAACCGAATGCAATTTAAAAAAAAAAAAAATAGAATCATACAGTATAGGTTTTGTACTTTTTTTTTTGGTTTGGTAAAAGAAAAAAAAAAGTTCTGTTTTATTAAAAATGGGTTTATGTCTTTGTTTGCCTGTGTCCATCCGTCAGGCCCGGCTGGGGAATGCCTACCTCTAGCTTTGAACCTGGGGTGCCTGGATTTATCTTGTGCAGCTGTCAATTCCTATCTCCCTGCCCGTGTCTGCGCTGCAGAGGATACTCTTGGGTCCTTTAGAGAGGCTAGGAAGATTAGATACAGGGAGCTGATATCTCCAGTCTCTTGCCCAGCATGTGTCTTCCCCGCCGCCGCTGCGTGACCCAGGAGAATAGACGGGCAGAGGCAGCTTTCTGAAGAGGCAGAGGAAGAAGGATGCCCCCTGTTGTGATTTCTGCAGGCCTGGTCTTTTCATTTTGCCGCTGCTCTCCTCCCTTTTATCCCTCGAAACCGGTGCTGCAGCGCTGCAGAAAACAAGCACGCCAACAATCCAAGAGCGGACAACGCTTTGCTTCACAGTACGAACATGTATTCCCTTCTTTCAGGAAAAAAAAAGAAAAACAAAGACTGCGTTGCTGCCCGGCAGTCTGCGCTGGGTATCGCTGCATTGTATGAGAACATGGCTGTACCTCGGTGGAGTCGTTTTTCTAGGGGGAGCTTCTATAGATTCACCTTGGAGATGGCTCTATTGATCGTTTTGTCTCTCCGGGGCGAGTCGCGTTCACATCACATTCGGTGACGCATTGCTCCGCGAGGCGCTTTAATTGTTGTGTTTTTCTGTATGCCGCAAAAAAAGTGGAAACAAGAAAATTAGGGCTTCAGGGAGAAGCCGGCGGTGGAGGAGGAAAAGTGCTGAGTACAGAGCAGCTGAGACAGAGGAGGCTAAGAACAACTCAAGATGCAGACATATGCAGCAATGTACTAGTGCAAGGATAAGAATAGTGTGCGGCTTAATTAAAGCATGGCAGGCCGTGAGTGGGATTCATCAGCTTCACCTTGAGACCGCCTGCGTACAGTTTACTGGTTCATGTATTTTAATGCCATTTTTTTAAAAATAAGATATTTCAACAGCAGTTACCCAGGGGACGGGGAGCCTAGCTGACATCTTTGGGAATTTTCTGAAAGCCAATAATGCATTGCAATGATCCTACAAAAAGCCCATTGCACCAACAGGATTATATCAGTGTGCATATGAAATTCTAGAGGATTCTAGGATTTCATAAGCTGTGCCGAGCATTTCAGCTTCCATCTGTTGTGTCACATGAGCAGATTGTGTCAAGTTAACCCCCCCACCCCCTCCCCCACTGCCCCAACTTACTATAAAGCACCACTGATAGACTTACACGTTTTAAAAAGGGATCAATATTGCAGGCATATTTGATCCTATATTTTAAAATTTTACTTTTGGATGATGTAAATTTTGTCCTTTTGTGTTGTTTTTAAAGGTCCCTCACGGGACGGACATCGCAAATTAGCTATGGCTAGAAATGTAATGTTGTTCCTATCAAATAAATAAAACTAAAGTATGGAGGGCTGAAAGTGCCACAGGAAAACTACAAAATAAATCACTGCCTAAATATTTACTAAAACATCTCAATAAGTAATACAAAGTTAAAACAAATTACATTTTCTTTACATTTATGTGTATAACTTGTAAAATAGCTTTTTCTATTCTGCATTTTTCATGGAACATGCAGCAGAAAGACTACATAATAAACTGATTTAATCTCATGTACTTCTTTTTAGTACTACATTTGGAAATGCGCGTAATATCTACTTTTGTTTGCACTGTCACTGTTTTCCTTTCATGTTTTATTTCTGTCGGTGTTGTTTTTATGCTGACCTGGTTTTCCTTAGAAAGCTTTGACCCTAATGGGAGATTGCCTGATTAAATAAGAGTTAAAAAAAAAACTAAACATTTATTTAGAAACTATTTCCATGAAATTCACTATTTCATGGTCCTGTGTCGCAGCACAACCACAGTATAAAACAGGCCTCATGGCAATGATTGGTTGAATGTAGACCTGATTTGTTGGATAACCAATCACATGTTGGTGTAGGCTGATATCAGTGCCAATTTTAATGATCTTATTGTATATCAGAGCACAGACAACATGAAATGCCATAATTCAAAAAATCTTTACCAGGACAGCTGGAGAAATTTGAGCACATCTCACGGCAGCAGCAGTCAGACCAGGAGCTGCTGCAGCCAAGGCGGTCCTGAATTCACCATGAGCTTTCACTAAAAAACACCTCGACTGCAGACAGATTTGTTAGATCCGCAAAATTGTGGCTGCATGACTAAAATAATACTGAACTCAATCTGATTTAGTTATTAGATTTTTAGTTTTAGTTTGGCCCACATATGGGTAACCCTAATGAAAATTTAACAACTTCTGCCTCCTTTCTTATAGTCAGTTGTCCTTCAAAGTGATCCATTTATGTTTTGTTTCAGACACATTAGTTACTTCTATCATTTTAATGTTATCTTTATTGCCAAACAAATAAACAACGTAAGTGGCCTGTGACGATTTAAGTTCTTCTATTTTTTCTGTTGTTTCGGGATCATGGATGGATTTTACCTGACTACCAGCACTTGTTGCTATGGAAGATGAATGCACTTCTGCCGAATGCCTTTGGGCAAACACATCTCACACAACAAGATTTCTCCTAGGCTGACAAGATTTAGGCTCCTGACATTAGGTAAGAGTTCAGCATCATACAACTTAAGTTAATCTGTTTAACCCCCTGATATATCCATGTTAAGTTAGCTAAAACTGCTGAATCAAGGTGCTATTTAGAAACTCAGAACAACGCCGCCGAATGGCTCGTAAACAGGGGGGCATTTACACACAGCTCTTTCAACCTTCATCCATCTCTGTTTTCCACCTAGTTAGTTCAGCTCCTGCTAGACGGACCACAGATACCCTGCAGGGCATTTTCATCCAGGCTTGTAAAAATCATTTCACGCCTCACAATGATGTGTCCTTTTCAAATAGCGTCTGAATTCTGTTGTACACGATTGTTGGATGAAGCGGAGGGCTTGGTACTCTAGGCATTCGCCAAAAAAAGATTCTCACTTGAGTAAAGTGCCCAAGAATTAAGGTGTGACAATATAGAAGTAGAGTAATTTAAACCTAAACAAAAAAAATGTATGGTATCACCTAATCGCTTTTATTTAAAAACAGAAAAGCAACAATTATTCTTTCCCTCTGCTGAAGCAGTACAGGTTAGCATTTAGTTTTCTAAATATCCATAATTCTGATGAGTTTGGACAAAGATATGTAAGTCAAATGTAATTTTCTTCTCATATTTTCAGGCAGACAGTGAGACAGCTTATCCCGTAGATGGAAAATGATACCATGGCTTTTCTAGGGAAAGGCAATTTGTAATTATTTTCATTAGCATCCAACAAAATTCTGGCTTTTTTATGCTTATTTGTTGCTTGTTCTCAAGAAGGAAATATGCCAAAATGCTGTGTGGCCAAGTTTTTTTGAAAAAGTTAATGAGAGTATAATAGTAGCCACAAAGGCGCACCGCCTGTCTTTCACTCCTGCTCCTGGTTTAACTCACAGATGTTCCACAACTCCATGCAAGCAGGTCCACATGCTGCAGGAATGCTTCAGGTAGTAACAATCCCCCCTGTTATTTTAGAAAAAAAACGTTACATAGGAAAGGGAAAGGAAGGAAGATGACCTGGAGTCATGTTAGCCGGAGAAAGTAGTTTAGCAGTTGTTCTGTGCTCTAAGTTGTGCCTAACTGATGGCTACTTTATCCCATAAAAGTTTTACAATTCCTACGTTCAACCTAAACCCATACCTAATAAAATTTATAGTCATGAAGAGTTTGAGTTTTGGAGGGTACTACAAAGGCCACCACTTTGAAAGCTACTCTTTTGGGCGACAGCCTCCAGGAACGAGCCTTGGTAATTATAAATGATCAATTCAAATTGTAATGAAATCAGTCAAAAATAAAGCTACAACCATAGCTGAATTTATCTGCTTAAAAACTGTTGCCATTGTTGGGATTCACACTCGCACCGCTGCAGCCCGTTTGTGTCTTGCCAGCAGCAGTATAGGTCTCTTGATCATTGCTTGTCACGTCTCCATATACTGCAAATCCTGGTGCTAACTTCTGTTACTTGACATCTTGGTCCTGGAAAGTTGCCGTGCTGTATTCATCTTTAGGTTGGTGTTCACCTCCCTGCACTACCCTTATCAGCAACGGTGCCTGTTTATTTCATGAACCATTTCATATTTCTGATCTTTTTTGTATAGTTTTGATCTTTTTTAAAATGCACAAATGGTTAAAAATTCAAAAGAACACACAGGACAGTGAAAAGGGGAGCAGAGTCTTAATAAGAGTGATGAATGGTGCTATTTTGGTTTCCACATTATCACGGTGTATGTTTTTTTTTATCAACAGGAAATATTACCCAACTACCAAAAGCACTATCCTGTGAGTGAACGAGAATTGTATTTTCCTTTTACGGCCAGCTTACTGGCAGTGCTCAGCAGTGAGTAGCAGAGGCGCAGAACTTCAGAAGGCTGGGATTTTTCTCTCATTCAGCCATACAGTCAGAGAACAGCTAACATATTCCTAAAACATTTAGCCTAATTTTAGGCTGAATGTTTTTTTGGACGTCAAATTAAAAGATATATCTAATCTATTAGATAGATAGATAGATAGATAGATAGATAGATAGATAGATAGATAGATAGATAGATAGATAGATAGATAGATAGATAGATAGATAGATAGATAGATAGATAGATAGATAGATAGATAGATAGATAGATAGATAGATAGATAGATAGATAGATAGATAGATAGATAGATATACTCACCTCCTGGCATTTATCACTCAAACTGGTTCAATTAATTTCACTTTGAATAAAGCCATGTTAAATGACTGATAGATAGTTGGGCTAGACTCATTAAATATTCATTGGTATAAGAAAGTTAGGGGTTCGCTGAATAATTTTCTTTCTATTCTAAATGGAAAGAAATGTTTTTCATTGCGTTATTAAAAAGAATCCCACCGGCAGATTGCATTTCTTATACTGCCTTCATTTCATTCTGTTCCTGACTTCTGAATAGGCAACAAACGCTGTAAATTCCAGCTGTGTCTTTCTGCTGTGTATTCATTGCTGACTACTCATTAGCCAGTCTTAAAACAACATTTTCCAGGGAGACAAAACAATCCTGTGGATTCTGCTTGATCAGGCTGGTTTTATCTTTGAGTTTGCTCAGGCTTAAGGCTTCCGGCAGGTTCTCTTGTGTAGCTGATGGCAGCTGTTTACCGCTGAACTGTTCAGAAGCTCATTATCAGAGCATGAAGCTTGTTATGAGGCCATGTGAGAGACTCGTTACTCGCTAATTATTCTTGAGGAGATGCCTGGCAAGTTTGGATGGGAGTGAAATGTGTGACGCCCATAGGAACATGAAACCCATGTGGGGGATGGAGGCTCTGCTGCAGGAAGAGAGGCCAGATGATCCCGACTCTCTGAGAGTCTTGAGATAGCGGGGGGTTCCACTCAGGTGGGCATGTTCAAATGATTTTTGCTAATGCTATTTCAATGGTTTTAGATACATTTGAGAACTACAGTTCTTAATTTAAGGAGTGGGGACTCATGATGATCATCATCTACCAGATTTATGTGAATCTCTTTAAGCTTTGGTGAAATCCCATTATCTCTATCCAATTTCAAAGAACAGATTTTAAATGAAATAGAATATCAGAATCAGCTTTATTTCTCAGGTTTATAAATGCAATTTGACTCTTGTTTGCACAGGGCTCACAATGTGCTTGCTTATACAATAATGCAATAACACAATGATAGTGTTATAATCAAAAAGTCTGCAGTATAGAAAGCCCCAATGAGCACCCTTTAAACATAACTTAATTAGAAACATTAATTAGAAATCCTCAACAGAGATCTTAAGCATATTACTCAGGTTTAGTTGCAAGTTGTAGGCCACACCCCTTCAGTTCCATAATCCCAGCTGCATGATCCGTAATGCGGGGATTCTTTGGTATGCGTGCATTGCAGAAAATGGGTTTGGATGTTGTTAGCCAGCTTAATGAAAAGCTTTTATTAAGTCTGTCAGATAGCAGGGCAACTTCATGACTACTTCTGCAGTCACGTCAAATTAAGAGCCTCAAATATAGGTATAGCTTGTCATCCTTGAGACGATGAGATCACTCACTCTTTCTGATTCTTTTTTGCATTGCATTGCCATTACATTAGGAAAAAATAAATAAATCAAGTCATAGAATTAGTAGTAACATTCACTTTCAGTGCTTCTATGTTAAGCATATGTTTGTAAGAAAAAGGGCTGTGCCAGTGCCTCGTCCATTTAAATGCTGATCTGAATGATTCAGAAGCTTTGGCAATAATTGAGACTTATCATAAGGGTCTAAGCAGTAGTAGATGTTTATTTTTCATACTCTTAGATCTGTGTATTACCGCCACAACCACGTCTACATTTCAAGGTTCTTGATGTCCCCATCAACATCAGCCTGTTAGTTTATTTGCTCCGCTCCCTGTTCAGCTTTCTATAGCCACCTGTATATCAGGGGAGGGAAAGAGGTGGATTGAAACATTGTGAACGATTTTAGTGATGAAGTTTTTTTTCTAAACCAGAGAATAAAATAACAACGTAAATATGAATGAATAGACTAACGAGAGAAGAACAGTCTTTATTTAAATGCTCAGTAGCATCAGCTCGCTAACCATCGGTTATCAGAGAAGATTGATCTTCTAATTGCTTGTCTTTTTGTTCAAAGTGTTGATCATTTATCTAGTTAAGCAGGACTGGAAGGTGGTTGCATTTGTCACCGTTCCCTTGGGGAAAAAAACAAGTAATTACACCTGGCTGGCTGGCTGGCTGGGTGTTTTTCATAAACGGCTCAGAGGACAGAAATAAGAGCTGCTGAATTTCTTATTGTTGAAGCCGGAGGCTGTTTACCACAGGTGGTGGTGTGGTCCTACAGAGCAATAAGGCATGCATTAGATGAGATTCTAGTTGTCTTTGTAATCAACACCGAAAAATAAAATTACAAAGCAGATACGTGTACTTATTTAGCGGAGATATCATCAACATGATTCAGCTATAAAAGACAATAATTTGCAAAAAAGGAAATGATGACTATCCCAGTTGGTAACAAAGTAAAGATTCAGTTTTTTATATAAAGTGTAAGTCATTAATTGTTAATATCCCTTGGATAGTGGGAAAAAGCATGCTTTTAATGCTGTCTACTTTGTTTTGATAGGCCTTTGTTATCAATCTGAATGTTACTCCCACCTTTTTTTACATGGGAGTAATATCTAATTGATGATATAGTAATCTTTTGCAGGGCTGGCAACTCTGACGAGTGGACTCATGAAAGAGGACTTGTCCTTGGTGTTGTGGCTGGACCCTTTGGCTCTAGAAACCATGTTCTCGCTTAACCTTTTTATCTGATTAGAAGGCAAAACATTGTTTGACCTGCTCTGTAGGGGAGGCCGGCCAGCAGCTGGGATTTGGGCCAAACAGCAGGAAATAGAGCTTGAACAGAAAGGCCGGCGAAATGAAGGGTGGTGAAGGTCTACCAGGCACATACACCTGCTTACCTGCCGATGTATGTCAATGTCAGTCAGCAAATGGATCCGTGCATGGATCCAGAGAACAGGAATGTTAAATATGTAAATATAAAAAGTACACAGTAATATGCTGAGTTATTACACGCCACTGGGAGAAAAGAAATCTTACAACCTGACAGCAGACACACTCGAAGAGTGTTGGAGGAAACCGGTGGAGAAGTTTACGGCATGAAAAAACACTCAAGCACTCACAAATTTGGAGTAAATTACATTGTAACC
This sequence comes from Fundulus heteroclitus, assembly GCF_011125445.2. Lineage (NCBI taxonomy): Eukaryota > Metazoa > Chordata > Actinopteri > Cyprinodontiformes > Fundulidae > Fundulus > Fundulus heteroclitus. Next base: position 8,058,807 of record NC_046361.1, read on the forward strand.
ACAGCAACCTAAGAGTGCCCAAAGGTGGCTTTTAAAACCACTTTTAGATTGAAAGCTGGCATTATTCGATTTTGACGGAAATAAAGTCAGTAATTTACAATAAAAGCTACACCATTCAACATTAGAGCTGCACCAAAAAATCTGCTGATTTATTGATTTTATTTTTAGAAACTCAATGTTCTGATCGTTTTCCAGTCAGTAAATGAACCGTTTTAAACATCATCATTACATCCTGACATCAACACTCTTTGGAGTGTGGAAACTATTACTGAGAGAAGAAGGCTTGAAGTTAGTGGTTTTCATTATTAGTAGTGTTTGAAAATGAAGCCAAAGGAGGTAGGGAGTTCTTTAAAAAGGCACAGTATTTTCTACAACAGCTAAATACTGGTACCCTAAAAGATGTTAAAAACGCTTTCCATCAACTCATTTCTCATCCACACACAGGGTTTTTTGTCACCTCTGCTCATAAATAATGAATGGCCAAATTTAGACAAACAGAAGATAGATGTTGCTACAGAACTACAGAACTTGCTGCCAGAGACCAGCAGCCTGAACAGTCCATGGTGATGGTGGGTTTGGACCCATGGTAATCCTCTGGTCCTGGGTCACACAGTGTTTTATTACAATGGCCTGGACAGAGGGAGTAGAAGTCCAGATGACTTTTGTCGCAGTCGTCACCACTTCCACTCTGAAACATTGGTACCAGCAGACCACATGGAGATGCAACTGGTCAGCACATGCTCAATGGTTCCTCTGTAGAAGGTGGTAAGGATGGGAGCAGAGAGATTTGTCCTTCTCAAGTGTTGCAGCAGGGGCACATCTCATTGAAAAAATATTTTTAATGCTGATCTGAAAAACTTGTAACTGTGCACTGTAGTTGTTAATTTTGGACATTAGAATCATCTTAAATCAGTATTAGCAGACAAAAACCATAAAAACCCCATGAACCATGAAATCCATAAATGAGAAATCAAAAAACGGTACTAGACAAAGGCAACTCCAAACAAATATGTTTTTAACCTTGATTTAAAGGAACTCAGGGATTCAACACTTTTACAGTCCTCTGGGAGTTTGTTCCAGATAAGTGGAGCATGGGAACTAAATGCTGATTCTCCGTGTTTGGTTCTGGTTCTGGTTATGCAGAGTAGGCTGGAGACAGAAGACCTTAGTGGTCTGGATGGTTGATACACTGATAACAAGTCTGTGATGTATTTAGGTGCTAAGCCATTTAGGGATTTATAGACTAACAGAAGTATTTTAAAGTCTATTCTCTGAGTTACAGGGAGCCAGTGGAAGGACTTTAGAACTGGGCTAGTCTGCTCTACTTTCTTAGTCTTAGTGAGGACGCGGGCAGCAAAGTTCTGGATCAGCTGCAGCTGTCTGATCAACTTTTTTTGAGACCCGGTAAGACACCATTGCAGTATTGATGTAGAGCTGTGTGTCGTCTGCATAGTTATCACAACTGATGTTGTTGTTTATGATCTGAGCTAAAGGGAGCTAGAATAGATAGATATTGAATAGATATTTAATATGAAGGGACTCAAGATGGAGCCTTTGGGAATCCTGCATGGGATTGTTTTTTAGCGCATATGCAGTTTCTTATAGCTAGATGGTTTTTAGAAAACTGGGTTTAAATAGACCCACTAACAGCTACAACATAAGGCATTTCTTGGAAAAGCCAATTTGTAAAGGCATCTTTTGCCTTAAATTTAATTCAGCCTCCTTTTTTCTCTAGTTTGCTCCACAGTCCTACCCCATTATTCAATAAAATTATTTTTTTCCCCAGTGGATGCTATTATTTATTCCTTGTACAGCAAATGATCATATTGATGGTTAAAACAAAAAATATGAACATTTATGTAGAATGGTGCTATGTAGCTCACACTGCTGCTATTTATCTCTGTGTGTATTTATGGCTTTGTGTGCTCCATTATGTGTTTACATCAGTGTCGTTTGCTGCGGTTATGGGTGCAACTTGTAAGAACATCAAAGCCAAATGGAAAATATAGCACTAGACGCAATTAAAAAAGATTTTCACATTTTGTAGTGAAAGTTTTAACGTTGCTATTTAAGGCATGCCATAGTGCACCAATTAGTTCCCCTCATTTGCCATTTTTGAGAATATTTGTTATGCTTTGTAGCAAAACTAGTTAATAATTGCACTGCACAATAACTCTAATGAATAAGTTGAGTCTGCTTTGTCTTTTAACGATTCTCCGTCATACAACTGTCATACAATCATGTTAGGTATTTGGAGGGTCTTGGTAATTTAAATCCATTGATTTGTAGGAGACCATAGTCTAACAGCAGACTAAATCTCTAATTTAAAGCAGCTACATGAATCGTTCTCTGGCTTTCTGATTGGACCAGAAAAGACATGAAATGTCTGAAAATAGGTACTAGATTCAAAGCCCTTTTTTCAGAAAACAGTTTGCTGCTCATAGTTTAGCTCTAAGTCTTTGCACTTAAAATACCCCATTAACTAAATACTTCTTATTCATTTGAAAAATGATTCAAAATGAAATCTTAAATAATCTAAACAAATCATTGTCATGATGTTAAATGATATTGAATCAAATGAAATTACATATTGTGGCAACAGATATTTGTTGCGTTAATCATTCTTCTGTCATTCTTTTTTTTTTTTTTAAACCTGTACAATAACTTCTTAAGTAGTGTCAACATTTTATTTTCAGGTCACACTGAAAAGAGGTGCCTCGTGATGAGAAACATTTGTCCGTTTTAAGTTTACATTTTTGGGGAGCAAGATGGTTACATTATTTGCGTAAGGCTATATACTTCAAAATAGGTTAAGGTAGTGGAGCAGACTTTAAATCATTAGTACTATCTTTTTTTTAAATTAGCTATATCCAGCTCTTTATATTCATTCCACAGTATTTAATTTATTTATGTAAAAAAAACATTGGCAGCATATTTTACATGTCCAAAAGTATTTATCTATCAATATGACCGGCACCTCAATAGTAAATGCCACAGCATTGAGCCTTTGCTGTCCTTTATACTGCAGTGCTGCTGTCAGACCTGCTGAAAAAAAAAATACACACAGCTGAAGCCTAGAGAGCTGTTTTAATTTAGCACACTTCATCTCACTGCATTTTGTGCGTGTTGATTGCACGAGCTGATGCGATTCCAATCACTCCCCGCACTGCGCGGTGGATTCACCTTAAGATTTATTTGTTTGACTACAGTGAGGCTAAATATGACTCATGAAATTCAGCTTGCTACAGATACATAGGAGTATAACATCTGTGCATGCTACTTGCCTTCCCATTGCCAGGTACACACTGTGATTATCTCCCATCTTAGGTAAAATCTTGTCATGAGCGATTCTTTATACCATCTCTGGCAGTGAGGAGGTCTTTTTCTCTCTCTTTCTTTTTTTTTTAATATGTAACACCAACAAAAACGGATAAGAAAAACAATAGTGTACATATTCTAGAGGTGGGGAGAATAACCCTGTGCCAGAGACACTGTCACATTGATCTGTTACATGAAGAGACATTTTAAATATGTGCAACCAGTTATATACTTCCTTCCAATATTTTTACGTAAAATATGTAAAAAAAAAAATTGTAAAATACATTTAGAAAATATGTCTTCTCTAACCCCCAGTGGGTCGAGGCAGATGACCGTTCACACTGGTTCTGCTGGAGGTTTTCCGTCCTGTTAAAGGGGAGTTTTCCTCTCCACTGTTGCTTCATGCATGCTCAGTAAGCAATGGACAATGCAGACGACTGTCTACTGTGGCTCTACGCTCTTTCAGGAGGAGTGAATGCTGCTTGTCAAGACTCGATGCAATCTGCTGGGTTTCCCTAGATAGGAAACTTTTTGACCAGTCTGGAGGATTTGATTGAAAATATACTTTGTAAAGTGCCTTGAGATGACATGTTGTGAATTGGTGCTATATAAATGAAATGAAATTAAATTGAATTGTATTTACAAATAATCTATGATGCATTATATAAGTTCAAGTGGATTGGTTTGAGGATGTTCCATTTGATAGAGGCCTAGACCACTGATTTAGTGCTCTCCGACAAAAAAGACCAAAAACTGTTTTATCATTTCTCTTTCAATGTTTTGATTGTATCCACATCTCTTACTTCTTCTTAATCCCTCCCTGTCTCCTTTCAGAGGTATGTTAATGCCTGTAGTTTGGTGTCAATTCATTGCCAGACTGTTATCTCTGTTGGACCATTCAGACACGATTCTGCTGCAGCAACAAATCGTGGTGCCTGGCATCTTTATCGTAAGGTCTGACAGGAGTTACTACCAAAGCTACCGAGCTCCCACAGTGGGACACGTTCAAGTCTTGCACATTTTTTTAATCACTCATGCAGCTCTTCATATAAAGGGATGGGCAACTCTTTTCGTCATTGTCTGCTGCTGGTCTGAAACGCTGCTGCCCGTCTGCTGACCTACAATAGAGGACGTGAGAACATTACGCCCGCATTTGGCTGGCGGTACGTTCTAGGATTGCTTTTAAGATTATAGTTTTGGTTTTCAAATGTTAAAACGGTCAGACGTCTCCTCACCTACGGGAGCTTTTACACGAGCATGTTCCCAGAGTAACCTGGTGCTTCTTGATGTTCCTCGGACTTGTCTTGTTAGAGGAGGACGCAGACAGACGAGGAGACAGAGCTTTCTCCGTTGCGGCTCCCAAACGTTGGAATGACCTTCCACTCACTGTAAGAATGGCCAATAGGATTTAAGCATTTAAAATCTCTGTTAAAGATTCATCTTTTTAACTTGGCTTTTAATTCCAGTTGAGAAGAAGTATCAGGCTGGTTTTATTAATAGTTTTATTTTCTACTCTTATTATTTTAACTGCTTTTATTCTTCTAGTTTTATGTTGTATTTTATTGCTTATTTTATGCTGTTATATATTTTATTTTATTGACCTGTACAACACTTTGGTCACTCTTGGTGGGTAAAGCTCCCTATAAATACTGCTTGATTGGCTGGTTGTGTGCTGGGCAATGGAAAGCAGATGAGACCTTGGCTGCTGGATAACACAGAGTAGGCAGATGTAGGAAAACCTTGCCAAAAAAATTAACTGGTTAAAGAACTGCTAGCTTGTTAAACTACAGTTTAACAAGCAGAGTTGCAGTCACTGTTGTATTTTATTAGCCTTTTTAAAGCTGGGAAATGTCAGCGCAGTTGAGAACAGAGGAAGATTTTTCCTCCATATTCGTACCAAAGAATGATTTATGATGGATTTATTGGAAACGGTTCTGTTTTATGTTGAAATCTTTTGAAAATGTCAGAGCAAAATGCAACAACATCTGCTACACTCAGAGTTGAAGCTAAAGCCTAAAATCTCAATTAGTTAACTAACACATCAAAAGTTGTAGAGTTTACAAAACTGTAATTTACTCATTGGTCCCGATGCGTCAGGGTCATAGTTTTCTACGAGAAAGAGACGGCTTTTTATATTTCCTGTGATGACATCATCTAATTCAGTAAGGACCACTTGATCGTTCAGGGATGAAAGGTCAATGCACCGTGAGTTCCCCCCAGTAGTGAAACAAGTAGTTTGGGCAAATTCAAGTGTTAAGGTTGCCGAGATAAGCTAATCTTCATCAGCACAGACAGAGCATTTTCTTAGGGTGCATGAGCTTAAGTAAAGTTCTGATTGGGTCATTTTAGTAGCACTCTGGTAAATTGCAAACACTGCACAGCCGAGGTGCACCTGTGTAGAATGAATGGGGTTCAATAATGGCTTAATGTCACAGCATTTTTTTCATTGGGGAAAAAATGCCTGGCAGCTTAGTTTACTTGCAGATCAAACTGCTACTACACTATCAGATATGCTACACTATCAGATTAATAGGAAGGCACCAATGTAAGGTGCTATAAAGGTGTAAAGTGGGTTTTAAATCTTCTTTCTGAAACAGCTTCTGCTGTCATTTAGTTATAGAACAAAGAAAGTTTTGGTTCAGTTAGACTCTGTGAGCGTGTTGAGGCGATTATGTTTTGTTCTGTTTTCTACCCTTTGTCCTGTCACAAAGTTCCTCCTTACTTTGCAGCCTGGTTTGGTGGTTTAAAAAGGTTTCCTCACTGATTAGAACCAGCTTTTTTCTGCTGTGTTTTTTTTTAAACATGTCTTATTTTTTTAAGTGATTCGTAGAACCTTGAGATAAATCCAGAAGATGAAAATACTATAAATGTCTTCAGTAGAAACTTCCTATTTCCATTGACCATATAAATTTCCAGGTATGGCCTTTTAAAATTAAACAAAAAAAAAAATCCTTTCTCTCTTTCTGCGATATTTGTATTCTTTAAAGTTTGGTCTTGGTAGAACTCTTTCTGTTCTGTATGTGTAGATAATTGGGTAAGGGGAGTAAAATTAAAGTTCAAGTATGCTGAAGTAAGACTATGCCACTTATCATGGCTGTAATTACCATATTCAGTTTATAAAAGAAATAAAGGATCAGCCGTGCCCCCTTCAGCTATCTGCTGACTCACACATTGTCCTCCGCCTCAACCCCACTTATATTCCCCCACACACAGTCTAATTTAATCCTCTTTTTAATTCCTCCAATATATTAGTATCTTACAAACACACAAAGCCTTGCTCTTATTAATACATTCTCATGACTTCAGTTTTTGGTGATGATACAGTATGTTTTCTCAATCATTGCAGAAGCACATAAGAGTCTCTCCTTCTGTCTCCTCTCTCATTGTATTTCTCTCTCCAGCTCCCAGTCCTGATGTAGTAAATGGGCTAACGCAGAGTCTGAGTAGGCCACCTAGCTGTGGTTTTAGAACAATGGCTTGCAGAGTTCCCTCGGAGCCTTTCAGTGTTTATCTTGGGGATAGTGATAATACTTCAGGGCAACCAGCCCCCAAATCATCATGCAGCCGTTTTACAGCCTTAACATCGACTCTGAGAGTATTAGATGTGGCCGTTAATAGGAGACACAGCAATTGAGGGTAGTTGTTATAGGACAATAAAAAGGAATGTGGGGATTTGCAGAGTAGCCACGGATAATTCAATTAAACATAATCATGTGTTGGATATTCCTCAAATAGGCCATCCGTCCACCACTTTTTGAAGAAATCTTAGTAGCATAGAACCGTTGGGATTAGGAAGAGGCCCAAATAGCTCAAAGAGAAAAGCGGTGAAACAAAACGTCATGTCTGCCCTATGGATGATAACTCGCTCTTACGGCGCCTTGCAAAAATGCTCACAACCCTTGAACATTTGCTACTTTTTTCATGTTTCGTCTATAAACTTCAATTTTTAAGCGTCAAGTAGAAGGAACAAAAATCACGGTTTTCACATTAGCTTTAACAAATCAAAATATAAAAAAGTGTGGCGCACATGTGCATTCAGCCCCCTTTACTATTTTACTTCTAAATAAAATTCTGTAGAATCTAAAGTCACTTTAGTAGTAAATCGTCTGCCTGTGTAGTGATGGCTGCTTTGTGAAGGTGTCTTCAATCCATCATCCAAAAATGGAAACAGTATGGCACAAATACAAACCTACCAAAACATGGCTATCCACCTAAACCGACCCTTTAAGGGACTCATTATTCAGAGAAGCAGCCCAGATCTATTCATGGTAACTCTGGAGGAGCTGCAGAGATCCAACGCTCAATTATGGTAATCTTTGCACAGGACAGCAAATGGAAATGCGCTCCACAAATCTGGCTATAATGGAAAAGTGGTAAGAAATTAGACATTTTTTAAATAAAGCCACAAGCCATGCAGAAGACACAGCAAACATGTAGAAGAAGGGCTTTTCCAAAGGGGTTAATGCTGGAGAGGAAGACGACTAGTTTAGATCAGAGTGTATCTATGATGTTTAACGGCCCAGTCAAAGTCTAGACAAATATAAAATTGAGAATCTGTTGAATGATCTAAAAATTATTTTTTCACTATTGTTCTCCATACAATTTGCACTTTTATAATTTGTACCTTTGTTAAAAAAAAAACTTTAGAATCATAATTTTTTTTCTTCCATTTTACAATTATGGACTACTTTGTTTTAATCAATACCATACAATTCCAACAGAATTGGAATACTGTATTATAATATTTGATACTGTAATGTGAAAAACTTCAAGGGCTTTTCACATCTTTGCAAGGCACTGAACATTATAATAGACTGAAGATCACCATTTATTTGGGCTCCATATGTGGAAATCATAAGGCCATTAAATTATTCTTATTTATTGTGTTGTGTGGCTCAAAGCTAAGTGGGTAAAATATAGAATATCCTTGATGGGAACAATTCTGGAGGTTCTAGGCCTTACCAAGCAGTTTTTTATGTCTCAGCCATGAATATCATCTACAAAAGAGGGGCTGTGGGCATTGTTGCTTGCTCTGTAATGTCAAATCAATACCCAGTGCATTTCAGGTTTCACAAATGAAAAATACAAGCACATTTGATCAATGTACAAAAGAGGGGGGGGGGTATGACTGTAGGCTTGTACTGTTCTTGTAATACAAGAGAGATCCATAATGCAGGCTCACAGGGTGACGTTAATCTATAAATCAAGAGGAAAATTAGCACTCTGTTGGCATAGGATTGACACAATATAATGACTGTATAAGACAGAATCTACAGATCGAGGTACACGGCAAAGGTTAAGAAACTGTCAAAACTGCCAAGAGTGTCACAAATGAGTTGTTCAATAATTAAAAACAGACTAAGTGTGTCACTCTTCTCTTCCAATGGAGCTTGCGAGACTACGGTGAAGGAACGTGTAAAGTCATTTGAAGAGGATAGCCATTTAATAAGAGTAAAACCTTTTCACCTCACCTGGCTGATAAATGAGACAACCTTTCAATCAAAAAGATTGAGCTTAACGTATTCAGTGCAAATGTTAGGAGGGGATGTGTGCTCAGTAATAGAGAGGTAATTTATATTGTCGTATTTTAATTAATCCTTTTTAAAGTGCTTTTTGTAAACTACTTAGCTGATCACTAATGAATGTACTTATGGTGACTGACTTTAAAATACAGCAGATTAGATTACATACATTTAAAATACTCTTTTTCAAAATCAACCCAGATATGAATATCTACCTGGTTCATTTCACATCATCTGGCCAAAATGAATAAATTATCGCAAACATTGAACAAGGCACCGAGCATTATTACCCTCCATTGTATTCATTACTGCTGGAAAAAAGGGTGGAGACAGGTAGAGCTAAGAAGAGACAGCATATGAACGTTTCACAAGTTGTGGTAGACAACAACTTCTGATTACCATGACCTTCAAAATAGTCTTAAATTTTAGCCTGACTGTCAGATTGGATAATTCAAATTAAATGTGTGCTGATGCCAAAGTACTGAACTGCAGATCCAGTCATCTTATTTAACATTGATCAAATAAAGTACAATTATAATTGAGGTTAAAAAGTATACACTACATTGTTTAGGTTTGTGTTTAAGCACTACTAGGGCTGGTCAATATGGCTTAAAAATATATTTTTTATTATACCAAATATTATTTATCGATTTTGTTTCCTTCTTTTCGTTTCACAAAAAGAAATTAAAGAAGTCATTTTAAAAAACTTGCTTTTATGTCAAGCATTTCATCTGGGAGTTGAATTAAATCCAAAGTGCAACTAAATACAAGGAGTGAAACGTGCTTGTTAAACAAGATGGTGGCTCTCCTATTGTAAACAATGAACCTATAACTAAATGTTTGCTGCTAGTGGTTTTGCACAATGAGCTAAGAACAGCCTTCACTTCACTTGTGTAACTTCAAACTAACTTTAAAAAAATAAGTAAATGAGTAAATTAAAGTGCATCGTATTATGGTAAAAAAAAAAAGTTTCCTCTTTACAAAATGCTGACAATACTGTATATTTCTGTATATTGCACCTTATTCTCAAATTGTAATTTCGAATTACATTACAATTAAATTAATTAATTTATTGCCCAGCCCTAAGCACTACAAATATCAAACTCCAACAAAAATCCATTGGAAGACATTAGTGCTTAGCATTTTTTTCCCTTCTTTTTTGACATCACTGTCTGTGTTTTAGTATGGTGAATTCATCTTTTATTAAAATAAACAATGCTAGAGTCATCCCAATGGTTCAGTAAATGCTTTAGTGAATGTTAGGTTTAATTTCTATGGTCAGTTTGTAGTTATGCAAAATGAGAACAGGACAACAACCAGGATGGATCCTTGAAGTAGCCTACTCCACTTGTCAAAAGTAAAGTTAAAGAAATTTGTCTGAAATTCTAAACTAATTTCTGTCAGCTATGATGTGAACAACTGTACAGCAGAACCTTTTACCACCATGTCCTGTTGAAGTTGTGAAAGGAGAACTTTACTATCCAGAGTCAAAAGCAGCCCTTAAATCATAAAGCACGTATATAACAGAGGTCCCTGATGAGCAGTTCAGTGAAGTCAATTGAAAACAATTCAATTGCCTTCAGTACATTAAATTGGTTTAAAATCCCACTATAACATCATTATATGCACTGAGAAGTTGTCCTTTATGTTTTAGAAGATGGATCTAGATTTTATTCATTTAAAGTCTCCAAATAAGATAGTAGGTAGGCCTAACCTTTTTTTAAAAACTCACTTCACAAGAATCTTTACCTCTCCGAGCAGAGACACAAATTAACATTCCCATCGGAGTCTGATGGTTGCATAACTACCAATCAGATGTGCTGTTTGCCTCAACTACTTTGAGTGATTTGACATTTGATACTGCCGCTGATTGCCTGCCCTTTCTCCGCTGAAGACAGTTGAGGGTCAGAAACCTTTAAAGTCTGAAAGAGCCGCCTGCCAGCCTCCACTCAAACAATGCTCTATTCTGCTTTAGAATATTTAGGGATATATTATCTGTGCTAACATATCTTAAATAGCAGCTTTGTTTTACTTCTGTGATCACATTTTTAGATACCAACCTCTTTTAGAAGTAAAATATGTGTATTTATCTTTCCAAGCTATGTTCTATATAGTTTCTATCTTTTTGATGTGCTTGACTACTCTCCAGTTTTGCTCTTGGCAGAAAATTACAAATATCAAGATTCGCTATAATGTTAGTGCATTAAGGACACATTATTTTGTTAACAATGAGTCATTAGTCTCATTACTTTAATGTTATTCAGCCGCCTATACACTCTGCAACTATTATGTAATTGGTTTTATCATTTCTAGTTTATTCTTTTATTTAATAATCACACAGTGAAATGTATACAGTTCTTAATATATGGTCTGGTTAGTCATGGTAATGGATTTTTCCATGATCATGATAATTAAATTTTCTACAGTTGACCCTCATGCTCATTACAACCTCCCACACTAATATGTACCAATTAGAGGGGTGGTTTCTTAGTGGCTGGCGCTTTCGTCCTGAGAAAACTGCAAGTTCCCTGGTTCAAATCCCACTGACTGCCATTCTGGGTCCCTGAGCAAGACCCTCAGCACCCAAAGGCTAAGGCTACTCTGAAAAGCTACTAAATATGTGCTCAGTTTCTAACTGCTCTTATCACATTTAAGACCTTATCATGACATTAAAACTGAAATCTACTCACAAAATGCTTTCCGTAAGTCAAAAGGTTGTGCAATATTGCTTTATAACAAACCCCATTCATACACTTAACGTATTTGTTTTTGTCTTAAATATTTTCTTCCTTCAGTCTACACCTTTAAAATGGCAGGCTCCCTTTGTTTAAACACACATTTCTAGACTTGCAAAATAATACCCATTGTGGCAATAAACAGATTTATTTAGATCTATCCAACATAACTTGAACCTTTGAATGGAAAATAAACAAAAAAACATTGTATTAATAAGTACTTGCCGATGTGAGTGATTTTTGGTTGAGTAAATCCAAAGGGATCATTCTGAAACAACTATAACATTATTCAACCTGGTATTCATTAATTAAAAACTAATTTAAACTTGCTTCAACCAACCCAGTTCAGCCAAGGGCCAATGTTAATTAAAAAAGACCATCTTATAGAGTTAAATTCACATAATCTTGCCTTCAAGCTGAATTCTGGCTGTATTTGTGCGTCCCTCTTGTTCCACTCCCATGTCAAATCAAAAACTTTTTGGGCCAGTCGCGTTGCAGTATTATGGTTTGAGGCGGGCTATACAGCTGTAACGAAAGCAAGAGCTGCCGATCCTTCAGCCGATTCAAAATAAACATGGCAGCGCAGGAGAACGCACATGTAGCTACTAGCTGCTGCTACCACATCTGTTTTGTCAGAATCCACAATTTCTTCTTTGAAAGAAGAACAGCAAGAAGTGCCTTGACCGACGTGACTTGTTGTGGTTTCTCATGACGCATTCTGCTTACAACATTTTTATTTGATACCGTGATTGGCTAAAACCAACCTTCGGTAGGCGGGCACTAGGTGTCGCTTCACCCAATCAGCTCAGAAAGTTCTGGTGAATGTCCCTCCTTTCCCTGAACGGATTTGATGGGAGCAGTCTCAGATTGATAATGTGTATAACACTGAGTGCTACAAATTATCAATCTGGCTTGTTGGGTCCAAATCCACATAAAACCAACAAAAACTAATTGCTAATCAAACAAGGTTAATGCAATCAAACATTAACCTTGGTTGGCCTAATCATTCACATTTTTTGGAACTTAAAAACACTGTCCTACATGACAAAATACATCAAACAGATAAAAATTAAGAAATTATTTAAATTTTTCCACACCTGAAGCTTAATCTGCTAATTAAAACACAGTAGACAATATACAAACTGCATATTTTCAATTAAACGAAGTACATGTTTTTTTCAATAATTGTTTTATCATTCTCTTCCTTTTATCTCCTCTTTCTTTCACCTTTTGTTTTTTTTCTTCTTGTTCTTCCTTTCCTCTCCTACTTTTCCATTGTAGTGTCCATATCATTTGAGATATTCTCCGCATGAATCATAATAAAACTATTCACATTTATAAATCAAGCGGAGCACTGTGGCAAAAGCAGTACTGCTCCACTTGTGAAAGTCAAATCTGATGAGCTCTTTTTGGCATTTAGACAACAATTCTTATTGCTACATTGCCAGACAGGACACTGCAAAAAAAAAAATTTTTTTTTTTTTTTTAATAATGATAATGCATTTGTTTGGCCTAAGCTAAAGTAATAAAATCAGAGTTAAGGGTTCTCCTTCCTCACTGGACTAAAACCACTCTTAATGATAAGCATGTCTGTTCTTTGTCTTTCCAGCCATGTTTACGGAGGTTCCCCATGATATGACTGCCCAGAGAGGTCACGATGTGGAGATGGCTTGTTCCTTCAGAGGAGCAGGAACGCCATCTTATTCACTGGAGATCCAGTGGTGGTACATCAGGAACCACCTGGAATGGACGGACCGACAGCCCTGGACGACTAATGAGGTATTCTAACACGAACTCACGATCAATCTGATCTGCTTATCTACTGAATACAGTACATAACATCTGAATCTGTTAAATATTTCTTTTTACGTCAGCTGTAACGATGTTGAAACTATTTCCTGACTGTATGGTAGCTTTACTTTAAATGTAACACAGATTTGCTTCCCCTCTAAATGTTGTTGAAAATGAATTGACAAAAAGGTTTCCTCAAGAAAATGATTAGCAATACCTAAATGTGGTTTAAAAAGTGGTTAGATTTTATCAAATGTGTCAAACAAAGCTGATTTTCAACAATGGTGTTTCAGGCTTAATTTAGTCAGGACATGTAGACATAAAATTATATTTTCAATTAATTTTTTCTGATTGGGGACAAAGACTGATTGAAATGAAGTGGCTATAAAACTAGATGTCAATGAACGTCCAGTGTTTGAAAGGAAGCAGTAATACTAGACCTTAGAGCACAGCACCTGATACAACTCATGCAAACTTTATTTTCAGACAGAATTCTAACTAAATCCACAAGGTAAAAATAAACACAAAAGGATAAATACCTTAAGAAAGCATGATCCACAAATTACAAGAAAATCAAAGCACAAACACCCAAGGATCATGACAGCTAGGCTCCAACTTTGACGTTGTTGCAAGGACACTATCTGGCATGAGACTAATACTTGGTAAGTCAGCCTCCTGACTTGGGTTTTCCTAACCAGTCAAACTAAATCTACAGAAATAGGGGGAAATGAGCTTGGTTAACATGCAGGAAGAAAGTGTAGAGAGAACTGCTACCAATGTAATTCAATAAACAATCCGCAGGCATCAGCTGGCATTTGCACTGGCAGACTGCACATAAAAAGTAAAGAAACAAAGAAAAAAACATTACGTTTTCTTACCTGAGAAACTTTGTACACATCTGGTTGCTGCCTCTGCGAGAAATAACTGTCACTGCTGTGGCATTAACTGTGTTGTTTCTCTCAGTTTTTGGTTGTTCCTTCCACAGAAGCAAAAACTTTTATTGTTTCTTTATCCTGAGAAAAACACCTTTTAATTGGAGCGAGTTTGTTGTGGGTGAAGATAAATCTTCAATCTTTACTTATTTGCTTTCATGAAGCTCACCAGGCTTTCCTTGTTAGATCTGAAGTCTATTGTTTTTTTTTTTGTGTGTTAGACATTTGTAAAGTTTACAAATATTACTAGTATTATAATCAGGTTATAAATTAGCTTGTGTGAAAGATGCAGTGAACATATTTTTGGTCCTTTTGTTTTTTTTACCAAAGGGATTTGGTAAAAAAAAAAAACATAATTTCCACAGCTAACAGCATGTGAGCTCATCGTCAAATTTATATGAAGCTCTGTTATCTAGACTATGCAGAAAATGTAGAACGAATTTGGATTAAAACACTCATCATTACCGTTATCCCACAAAACACATATTTATCTAAAGTATAATTCCTGAAAACTGTTTAAGACTTTGATTAAGTCTAGTTCAAATAAAAGATGTTCTGTTATTTATTTTCCAAACTTATTTTCTTGTACTTCAGAACATAGATGCACAGAGAAATCAGCTGGTACCTGAAACATGAAAAATTTAGTTATTTTCAAACCAATGATTAGTCTTTTGTTGATGCTGAGCAACAAACTCGACAAAACCCTTTAGTATGGATGATGTCCTTGAGGGAAGTACAGTCAAAGTTAGTTTTTTTTCTTTGTCTGTGGATATACAGAGGTATAAGTGTAACCTGCCTAGCAGGAAACTATTTTCTATGACATTTTGAGACAAGGTTGTGGTTCATTCAAGCTGCAACCCTTAAAGTAGATAACAGAAATACTTTTCTCTGTTTTCTTCTCTGCACATTTACCCTCAATTTGTCGTGGAAGATTCTGAATTATCTTTGCTACCTTTTAAAATAACGTAGATGTATATTATCTCCTCTCCTCGAATCTATCACTGATCCATCTAAAGGTTTAATTCCTTCATTAAATCAGAACCATTTTATTTTTTACATTATCAAAATGAATGAGATTTATATAGCATAACAATATATTTATGTTGAGCATCACAGTATTTACACTTTAACTGAAGCTAATAATATTAGCGCTGGCAGGCCCGGCATAAGGCGAACAAACAAGGGGGGGCATGTCATGCCCAGTGGGGAGCCAAGTCCATAACTCCACTAAAATAAAATTAAAAAATTAAAAAACCATGTCAAACTATGATCAGAATTTATTTTCTAGAAACTATACCAAATGTTAAATCCCTATCATTCTAAACTATTGCAGGCATATTCTGAGCTTGTGTTTACATGACGCACAATCTTAAACTATTAAATGCACTGCAGCATCCTTCATCTCATGAGGAGCATGTCCTGACGTTGTCAGGCATGCATGCAATCAAGTGGGGGCCATACAAACTACTGAAAATCATTCGGAGTTGCTGCAATGAATTCTCAGCAAATTGGACTTACCTGCCGCATAATTTTCCAGTTTCACTTCCCCTGTGAATTTGGATTAAGCCCTCTGTGGGTTGATACTTTTCATTTTCATCAAATGATGGTGGCATCCTTTTGTTCCTGACAAATTACCCATTGCACATCAGTATGGATCTTCAGCATGATTTTTTCCCCCCCAGTTGAGATCCGTTGTGTTTTCAAAGTGTTCCTTTCATATTTTGAGCAGTGTATATTCACGTGCTTTCTGAATGAACAGCTCAGCACAGCAGCGTCTTGGTCATAAATGCTGCATATCCCTACAGTCCCAGGCGCACAGTCTGTTGGACAAAAGATCGTTTTAGCTCATTCTAATGTTATAATGAAGGCCTTCTTAGCAGTTTGTGCAAATGTCTGCAAAAAGTCACAATTCTGATCAGAAGTCATTCACAAACTTCTGATCACTGTATTTCTAAGAACATACATGTAATTATATAAAACAACGTGTTTACTCTTCCAGTTGCTGATATTGACATCAAATGTTTGTAATCTCAGCTCAAGTTCCCGTTATAAACCTTAGAGCTGATTCTTTTTTGCTTCCTTCTTTGTTATCTTTCATAGGTGGCTCCAGAGGAGGAAACGCCAAAGGACGCCACAAAGATAAGTGTGAGTCAGTGCTCTATCTGATGTCCTATGCAGGGAAGGTCAACGTGTCTGTCTTTGTGTTACATGAGATGTAGCCGGAAATGGTTATTACGGACTTTGCTATGGAAGATTCACAGATTTTCGGTCCCATGTAGAGCCAATGCTCCAGATCACACATTAACACACTCATCTCGTCCTTGATGGCTTTGTAGTATCACTGTATCAGCACGAGTGCTGGCATGGCTGGTGCATGTGGGTGGTGGAAGTGTCCTCCTCAAGAGGCTTGCAGTGCATCGTCTCCAGATTCTGAAAAAAAAACAAAAACTCCTTATCTTTATGGGTGCAATGACACATCCCCATGACAAACACTAACAAGGAGAGGCCACAAAGGAGGAAGAGGATTTTTTCACATCCTCTTGTATCCATAGAGCCTCAGAATAGACACGAAATCTGGCAAAACCTACTAATTTACTGCAATATTTTGACTTAAAATACAGATTTCTGACTTCAGAAGAGTAGTTGCATGAGCTAATGCACATTACATTTAGATAATATCTATTAACTTTGTAATTACAAAATCAAACAAATGATAATTTTAAGAGTTATTGGATTTAGGTGCATTTAAAATCAAGGTTCCGTTTGTAGAAAAAAAGTTTGTATTTAACTTTTGAAGAATGCACAAAAATTAGCAGGAAAACTCTCCTTGTTCCATGACAGACTAGCCGCAGCTGAGTTGCTGTAATGAAAGCACCAGCCGTGGCTCGAGTGAGTGAATACATGTAGGGGTCTGTTGTGTAGGTGGCGTCAAACGCTGCAGGCTACGCTGCTGTAAAGTCGTTATGAGTGCTCATTCAATGCATAAAGGAAGCTGACTCATATCCACGGAGTCAAACAAAAACATGACAAATCCTCGCAGCACATGTAAAGACACAAACTTCTACATCATGAGCATTAAATATTAAGTCACAGGATCATAAATTCAGTGGGCCATCACTGCACATACACACACACACACACACACACACACACACACACACACACACACACACACACACACACGTACACACAGGCATCATAAGGAGGGAGCTGCGGGATAAATAGGAGACGTATTTTTATCTTGGAGTCTCAGATCTCATGAGATCCCCAGACTCGTCTTCTCAGGGGCATTGCTCTGTGAACTTCCCTAGCTTTCGCCTCCAAAAATCAGTCTCTCCAGACTTCAAGGTTCCAAATAAAATTAGTTCAGCAGCACCTTTGTCTCACTCTGTGGGAGTGGGAGTGATGAACTCAGGCAAAGTGAAGCAGTGGGGTGTTTTCGCTGCACAGGGATGATTTCAGCATCAAACCCATGCTACATCCTATCTTCTGTTGTTATATAACAATATTCCATAAACACTTGACTTTTTATACCGTACCATACCATACCAGCTTTATTTATAGAGCACTTTAAGCACCCACGGAACCAAAGTGCTGTACACAAATGAACAGCAGTAATATGATGTTATAACACAATCAATATTACAAACAATAAGACCTAAAATATATAAAACAGCTCTATACTAAAATAATGGAACAATCAGTGAAAATGAACCAAAATGGAAAGGAATAAAATGAATAATAACAATTTAAAAAATCAACATCTGTCAGGTTTGTCGTGTTTGTGACAGGACCAAAAAGCAGATAAGAGCTGAAGCTCTTATCTATTAGACTGAGTGATGGTTTATTAAGTTAAAAAATAACAAACTTACAGGCAGGTAGGTGAAAGAAGAACCAGTAACAAGACAAGGAGGGAACCAGAACAGGGGTAGCATATAACAGAGGATATATATACATATATACATTTACATAGACAAAAGTAATCGGAATAAAGGGCCGATCAGAATAAAAAGGCATCAAGTAAACAAGCCAATCAGAATATTGTGATCGGATTAAGGTCAATTGGAATGAAATTGTAATCTGAATGAGAGGTGGTTTATGCCGATTGACAATCTGATCGACCTGCATTTAAACGCTTGTCAAGCACAAGTTATTCTGGATGTAGCAAACAGACCTGAGTGCACCCGACGCAAACATGATGTATTTCTGCGTTGTTGAGCGGCAGAAATACATCGGGAAGCAAAACTGCCTGTGTTCTCGATACAACCTTTGTATTAGAGACATTAAAAGAGCTCAAAATTATTATTTATTCAGTAACATTTCAACCGTAATTAGAAACTCATGCAAGTCCAGCCTGGACAAATGGACGACAAACAAACTCGTATAATATTGCTTTGCTCGCTATTTTTTGTTGTTCAGTAAAGATGGAAGTTCTTCTTCTCTGTTTTTTTAGGGAAATTTGATAACTGCGCATGTCAGAGTCGTTCTCTTCTGAATAAAGTCAGGTGCATGTACACACACACCATGATCGGATTAATGATTGTGTGCCCACATAAACGATAGAATCCGGTTATTTTTTGTTTTTTAATCCAAATACATTTCAATCTGTTCGTGAAATTTTATGCGCGTTAACATACCCAATAGGTGTGAATGAACTGGCTGAATAAATAGAGGAGGAGACAGAAAGGTGGAGAGGTAATTAAGCTGAAGGAGTGAGGGGCGCAATGATCTGACGGAGACAGGAGGAGAGCAGAACAGGAAAACATGGTGAATGAACAGATAAGACTAAATAAACAAGCAGAACTGAGAACAGGCAGGCAGGAGAATAATAATCTACCAAAAGCAAGAATAAACTACTTAAATAATGATGAACAGAAAACTGACTGAGAAGAGCCAAATACACAAATACTAAACCATATTAAAAAGTGCAAAACATAACCAGAACTGCACAATCCTCAGGAACCTAAAGATAACCAAAGACCTGGGGATTGTGACAATATCTCAGATAGAGCTAGTAAGGGAAATGTCATCAAACTTTCATGTGCCAGTGAAAAGACGGGCAGCAGTATTCTGTGTCCTCTGAAGCTGAGAGATGCAGGAATTACAACTTTAGAAAGTGCATTACAGTCATCCATCACCCGAGAGGTAAAAAAGGCATGGATTACTTTCTCAACCGAGAAAGAATTGGCTTTACTTTAACTAGCTACCTCTGGCGGAAAAATGTGGATTTTACAATGATGTGATTATTTAACTTAAAGGGGCCTAGTCACGTACTATGACTTTATACATTTCTACACCAGTAGTTCACTCTGGTTGCATACAAAAGTTTTCGGAAGAACTTATCACACCCTGTTGGCTTATTATTTCAGTTTTTTACACTTTTTGTTTTGTTTGTTAGTATGCAAATTGATTTTGTGTATACCAAAACAAGACCACATAACGGAAAGTGCAATATTCCACATGCATGCAATGAGTAAACAAGGAGAAACAATGAAGCCGAGCGAGTCAGCAACACCCAGCGGAGGTGCAATAAGAAAGAGGTCAAACAAGCTGTACCTGAATTTATTTCTGTCTGGTTTTGTCTGTTTACGCAATGTATTATGATTTACATAATTCATTAATAACAATTGCCTAATTCATTGTGCGATCAAACCAGTCCGGGCTTTTTTTAGTAGGAATAAGCAGCAAACTGGGGACAACCCAGGACAACTTTCCTCTGCCAATGGCACAACAAGGGGCATTGACCTTTCACATGAGAAAATATAATTTACCGGAGACATAGGCATTTATGTCAAAGAAGACAAAGAAAAGTCTCTCGATGAAGCTTTGTTCCATCCGAAAGATTGCACATGAGTTTGACATTATTTCATCCGGTCTCATCCCAGTCGTTCATGTCGACTGGGATGAGACCGGGAGGGAAAGAAGGAGGTTTTCTCATGGGGGAAGAACAGCTGGGGCGGGGCTTACAGTTCAAACTAAACTGTTCCCCTCACTCACAGTTAGAATTTGTGCAGGATCAGGGATAGTTCCTTTTAAGTAACCCTAACCCTGTAGATCGGGTTGGTCTTCGACCACGCTGAGGTGCCCCTTTACTGCGAGGCATTGCAGGACGGTCTACTGGCTCTTACAGCAGCTCCGTCAATTGTCACCATCTTCCATTCTGATAGTTCCTCGGCACTGTCAGCAAATTTATGTCTGCTGATCGCGCCCGATGCAAAGTTCTTTTCAGGCTCAAAAAGGACTAAGTAAACACTATCAGAACAAAGTCATGGGGTATATTGTTTTATTTGAAGATGAATATAAGTTTTTTTTTTTGTATTCCCCATTATTTTCAAAATATGTGACTAGGTCCCTTTAAATCTTTGACCCCCAGATTTGTAACAATTGGCCAGATGAATTTTCCCCAGGAACCAACATCTACCTGCTGGTCCTTATCGGAGCCTCCATAGACCTTTTTTATCACTGGACTTTAAAAGGTTCAGCCTTTTACTTCATCCAAACATGGAAAAAATAAGGCTCAGAGGGTTGGAGTCATTTTTCTTTAGTGAACATACTGTACTGGGTATCATCAGAGAAACAATAAAATAACATTTTCTAAAAACAGAGCCAAGAGGGAGACGGTACAGCAAAACACATTGGGCATTTTGTCTGCATTTCCCTGCAGAGCTCTTGTGGCTTTTAAAATCACCAATTCTAGTTAGCATGCTATCACACAACCAGCTGGCCTTACTATAGAAAGTCCCTACCTCAGAAAACTCTCCGATTTCAACATTATTTAACTTTTTCAAAAGAGAAATTACTATGTTTTTTGTGTTTCTGATTGACTCAAAGTTGTGTTTGCAGTTTTTCTTGCGGGCCCCAAAAGCCTTATTTTGTCAAAAATGTGAATTTAGTACACACACAGATATACTGGAGTAATTTAGAGTTTAATTCTTTGGACATTTTGCCTTTGTTTATAAGCTAACTACATTTATCAGTTAGGGTAGATCTTCATTGGTGTAGGCATTGGCCTACAGAACAGCCTCTAGAAAGGAACTGAGATTGAGTGGAGAACAATCCACAGAACAATCCTGAATGTAAACCTCTTAGCAGCTGCAAAAGATTTGAGACCTTAAAATTGAGTCTGAGGCAAGACTTGAAAACTGGTGTTTACAGATGCATCCATTCTGACTGGGCTTGGGTTATTTTGCAAAAATAAATAAATAGGAGGGGGCGCACCGGTGGAACAGTGGCAGCTCGTATAAACCGTATACGGAGGCCCTAGTCCTCAACGCGCCCGCCCTGGCTTCAACTCTGGCCCTTGGGCCTTCGTCTTCCCCCTCTCTCTCTGCCACCTCCAGGATGTACAAAGCACTTAGACTCATATCTTGAAATTGCTGCAAAAGGTTTTGCAAAGTATTGAATCAGACTTACACACACACACAGACCTGTATTTGTAATACTTGCTGAGGAGCTTGCATTGACTTCTGTTTATTTTCAACCCTTTCTATGACCGAACCCAGATGCTAACCCTAACCGACACCTTAGTCCTAAGCTTAACCCCAAAGAATCGAGGACAACTTCACATCAATGTCCTCGCCTTGGTGGTAAAGTACGAAAAATATGTTATGACTCAGCCTGAAGTACAAGTACGTACACACGCACACATAGGTTACATACATGCATACAGTCTGGACCAGAACATGAGGGAAAAATCTGCTGCGCTCCATCGACCAGTAACACAATGAAATCGTCTCACATCGAATCAAACCATGAACGGCGTATCGGTTCATGATTTCTTTATAGTTCAATAATTGTTTAGTTCTTTAATTTTAGAGTCAAGCTCTTGATAAATTCTCGATCTTCTTTCTTGAAACTGTCTTTGCCAGGTCGTGAAGGTTGTAGGCAGCAACATCTCCCACAAGCTCCGCCTCTCCCGGGTCAAGACATCCGACGAAGGTACCTACGAATGCCGCGTGATCGACTTCAGCGACGAAGCCGGCGCCCGCCACCACCGCGTCAGAGCCTACCTGCAGGTGGTGCCGGAGAGCGACGCCGTCAACTCCGAGCAAAACAGCAACTTTGAGGCCATGGACGACACCAAGAGGGGGGCGGTGCTCGGCGACAGGGAGCCGCACGGCGGCGCCAGGGAGCACATCCATCACCAGAACCACGGGCACCACCAGGAGCACGCCAAGCGGCCTCAGTCGGCCGCCCACCACGGCCACAGTCACGGCGGCGGCGGCGGTCAGCAGCCCAATGCAGGCAGGGAGCTGAGGAAGAGGGACGTGGACAGTAACCACAGCCACAGTGACTGCTCCAACGAGCCAAGCTGTGCACTCTAAAGGGTTGCTACACCTGAGTGAGAGGTCGTAGAAAAGATTATATAACACGATGTTTAGTCACAGCATAAAAAGCTATCCCTCTCACACAGTGCAGGCCTGTAGAGAAACCCAGAATCCACAGAGATATATAACATGGCTCATAAAGAGCACAGGAGTGTGAACTGTGAAGGGAGAGGGGTTTTTTTTATGCTGTGAAGGGGTCCAGGTTGGACTGGTCCCGGTCTGTAAACTGCCTGTAAAGCCTGGCTTCTTTTCATTAAGTGAGGGGTGGGTGGGGGCTGGTGTGTAGATCTAGGCAGCTTTACTGTTTCTGATCTCAGCATCCACAAATAGATAAACCGCTAAAAAAAATATGAACTAAAGACTGTACTATTAATCATTAAATAATATGTTGCTTGTACTCCAGATACTGTAAATGACGCAGTGCTTCACGATCATACACCTTCCACTGCCTTACTCTGTCGCTCCATACGGCCCAGACAAACAGGATAGTGGAATGTTTTGTAACTGGGTTTATTTCTGTAAAAGAACTGAAGTGCATTTATTTACAGAAGCGACACATTTCGGCAGATTTCTTTCTAGTCCAGCTTTATCCCTTCAGCTCATTATTTTACGGTGTGTATTCATGGGTATTAATGTGCAGTAAAAACGGCACTCCCCGAAAAGTTTGCATATTATTTCCCCCGGTGTTTGTTCCCCGGGGGCGAAAAATGTGCTTTCTTCAGCAGGAATTCATCAAGGTCCCCAAACAGCCGCCTGTCTGATCAAGGACAGATTCTGTCTTTGTTTATTTTGCTCTGAGTGAATAGTTCAGAGAGAGTCGGTGATCTCGATAAAAAACAAAAAAAAACAAAGGACATCACAGGCCGTATTTTCCACAAAGCCCTTTTGAGTTTGGAAAACAGGACTTTTCCCATCGCCTTAGTGCTGCAGGTCCAATCCATTTTTCAATCAGCTAAACTGATTCCGGGTGTATTAGTTTAAAAAGGCAGTAAAAAGATTAAAGAACAGGCAGTAAATAAACTATTGTATTGAATATGCCTCTGATTATTGGCTGTAAAAAATATCCAGATTGAGAACTCGGTTGAATATACAGAGCCCTGCAAAATGTAGGTTTACCATGTCACATTTTTTTCCACATTATAACCACAAACGTCAGCATATTTTACTGGGATTGTATGTGTCATGTCAACACAAAGTAGTGCTTAATAGTGAAGGAGAGAGGAAACCATACATGGATTTCTTTTTTTTTGTTGTTTTTGTTTCAGAAAAGAAAAATCTGAAAAGTGTGGTGTGCATTTGTAGAGGGATTCGGCAGTGTGGCGCAGCATGGGCCCCTAGGTGCATAAAGCTACCACCAGTTTGACATGAATGCCGTGGCTTGAGTGTAGAGACTCTTGAAAACAGGCATCACCAAAATGATCACTGCCAATCCATCTTAGATTATATTGGTTTAACCATTTGAAATCTGTGGGCTTGTATTTGTAACTGAGGGTTTTCTTGCATTCCTTCCTAAAAGACCTGGCATTGAAGCAATTTGTGGGTAGATATATGATGTGTTCTCTTCATACTTGAAAGGTGGATTTTCCAACTTCACAGTCAAAAAAGCAACAACAACTTCACCCCTTAATATGCAGCCATACTGAATAGCCAAGTCTTCGGTTTTCATGATTGGCTGTTCAATAGCACTGCTGAGGGTTGCTATCTCATCAAAGCAATGACACACAGGGTTGTACATTATCCAATTTGGAACATGAGTATTTAGACACTTAAAATGTAGAAAAATATATTCAATTAAATTCAATTAAATTTTATTTATATAGTGCCAATTCATGAAACATGTCATCTCAAGGCACTTTCCAAAGTCAAATTCAATCATATTATACAGATTGGTCAAAAATTTCTTATGTAAGGAAACCAGTTGATTGCATCAAAGTCCCGACAAGCAGCATTCACTCTTCCTGGAGAAGCGTAGAGCTACAGGGAGAGTCATCTGCATTGTACATGGCTTTGCAACAATCCCTCATACCGAGCAAGCATAAACCGACAGTGGAAAGAAAAAACACCCATTAACGGGAATGAAAAACCTCCAGCAGTACCGAGCTCAGTGTGAACGGTCATCTGCCTAGACCGACTGGGGATTAGAGAAGACAGAGCAGAGACACAACAAGAGAGACAAAAAGCACAGAAGCACACATTGATCCAGTAATCAGTTCTACATTAGATGGTAATAGCGGGTGAGCCGTCTTCTCTGGATGATGTCACAGTTAACAGAACGCCAGACCAGGTGTACCTACTATGAAGAGAAAAAATAGAGAACAAAAAGTTAAAAGCTGAAATGACGACAATCAATGCAAAACTGGAGAACAGTAGGAGAACTCAGTAGAGTGAGAAAAATAGGCCCTGATGTCCTCCAGTACAATGCTATTGGCTTGTATTGCTAATTCTGGTAAGCACCAAAAACTGACAACAAATCCCATGGTTTTAATACGTGCGACCAGAACACACTTAGCTCGGATGAGATACCATTCAACGCTCCGAGATCCAACCTGTGAGCAAAATCCAACACAGCATTACATAACTAGCAGCCATGCCCCTAAGTCAACAGTTAGACGAACAAAGAGATTAGGATTTTTGCACAATTTTCTGAGAAAAGTAGCTAAAAGATAACACAATGTCCCACTCCCACCAGCTATATTTATTCCTAGATTAAATCACATGCAATCAGATTGACTAATGTTGTGCCTTTCAAAGGCAGCCAGTTGCAATGGATTTTTTGGGAGTATCAAAGTCGGAAGAGATTATTAATGATGCCTTTCACACTTTTCAGTTTTTATATTGTAAAAAAAAAAAAACATTTTTAAAGACACATATTATTTTAGTTCATCTATATAATTTTGTACTACTTTGTGTTCATCTCATAAAAACCCCAGTAAATCACAGCGATTTTTTGTGGCTGTAACAAGAACAAAATGTGTAAATACTTTTGCAAGGCACTGTAGTCATTGAGGTAAAGCGTTCCTCTCCCAGCCTGGTTCCCCATTTCTCTCGTCCAGTGTTCATTTATTATTTAAAAAAAAAAAAAAAAAGCCTCAACCCTACAAGCCTCTAATCCACTCTGTACATAAAACTGTATATTATGAAACAAAGTAAGTGCATGTTTAGTAATTTTCTTAAAAATAAAACTTTTTCAACCAACATACACAATCACAACACGTTATTATTATTTTTTTTTGTCACAAATGAGTTTTGTTTATTTAAAAAAAAAAAAAAAAGGATTTAATAGTGTCTGTTTTATTTGTATCCATTCTGGTTTATGAAGTCTTGTCAAGCTGACATTTTTTAAAGCCATCCTCGTTGCGTTCCTGCTCTCCAAAAGTGCTGTACAGACAGATGAATGACACATTCTCTCCATAGCTGCTCAGAAAGGGGCTTCCCCCTTATGTATCTTAGTACTTGCAGTGTTTCTAAAGCTACTGTATGTAGAGGGGTTGCAAGCAAAGTTGCTATCTGAGAGACTATTGCACTTGTGGCATTTGCACAACTCGGTGATAATCTGCATGGGTGCTTGTGCGGAGCTCCAAGTCTTGTTTGTAAAAGCAGAAAGGAGAGTGCAGCGCGAGCTCTTGGTTGGAAACATATCTCTCTGAAGGGATTTACGAAGGTAAAGGGTGTTAATATGCCAGAGAACACCCATGAGCAATGACAAAGAAAGGTGTATGAAAAGATGTTTCTGAAACACTAAACCTGACTTTCTGCTTCTTAATATCTTTTTTTTTTTTTCCAAGGCCACAAGCAGGTTTACTTCTGCTATATCTAGTGACAGGAAAAAAAGAGCTGATCTTGTGGGCAGTAGCTGTTTGCAGACAGGCAGATGGATTTGATGAAGGATTCTTTGTTTTTCCAACCAGAAACTTTGATTTGATGTTTCTTAAAAAGGGATCTCTGAGGAGGACGAGGGGTAACATGTACATTTCTTCTAGAATGTTTGGTCTCACACTAAGTGTATGGCTTTATCAAATGAAATAAATTGTATATGAAACCAGAATAAATCGTCCCTCGTTATTTTGCTGAAAAGGTGATTGACCCTCTGGAGCTGTCGCTCTGCGGTTCTAATCAAGACTTTTTTCCCCCCTCTCTTCTTTGTCACCTCTGGTTTTGCTTTCAGCTCTGCATGTGTCTGACTGTGAGCATTAAGGAGAAACGGCGTTAAGCTGTTGACTGTGTGTAATGGGTGCTGCCAAACACCTCCCCTCCCTCTGCAGCTGATGACTAATGGTGCTATTGTCAGCAATGGCAGCAGGATAAATAGCAACAGCACAGGAGGAGATAAAGAGGCGCTGCGCCGCGCTCGCTAGCATTAAAGCCGGGCCAGCTAAGTACAAAACATGTGGCGATCTTGTGCCCCCCTCCCCTCCTCGACACTTATTCCAGAAGCTGCATACATTCATTACAGAGCGGGGAGGTAGGCAGCTTTCAGGTGAGACGAGATAAGGGAGGTGGCTTCCTGTTCTCTTCATTTACACATGATGCCCTGACCTCTACCAGATTACGAGTCAGGATGCATGCTGTCTGGACACGGCTACACCACTTTGTGCCTTAAGCCGTCATGAACAGGACAGGGATCATCCTTCTTTGTTTGTTGGTTCTAAAAACAAACAGTTACAAATAATATGAGCCCCTCTTATATTTTCCAGATTTCTACATGGCACTCTTAAGTCATACTGACTGAAATGGCTGGAGCCACATTCACCCGGTCACGCTCACCTACACACAAATTTACACATCCCTATGCAGATAGGTAGGAAACTTGGGATTAGGGGCCTCGCCCGGAGGCATATCGACATGTGTCAGGAGGAAGCTGGAAGTGAAACCTACAACTTGGCTTTTGCTGTTTTCCACTAAGCTGCAGTCATTTACTTTTTTTTCGTTTCACATAAGTATGAAAGCTCTACAGTTACTTAAAATTATTCAACCGCCACTGCTAGTTGTTTGCAATTTCAAAAAAATGCATGAGCAGCTTAAAGAGTTACTTAAAACTAGTATTAAATACTACTTTCAATGCCTACCGCAGTCCTAACACTATTCAATCCCCTGAACACAATTCTTCCAAGGAGGACACCTTTACCAATCAGGTGTGGTCTCAGGACAAACCGAGGGCTTCGTTAGTAGCACAAGGCAGGCTTGAGACAGAGCACAGTGACTACCTCGACTCACTGGCTGTTAGAAATGTGGTTCAGGTAAAAAAATCCTAGAAGAGATCATTGCCTTTCACAAACAAGGCAAAGGAATGCAAAAAGAAAAGCCTTAAATGTTCCTGCAGATGCTGCTGAAAGCATAGTTTGTAGGTTTAATCAGAGGAGCAGTGCCTGTACCACCTGGACATGGCAGAAAGAAGAAGCTATCAACAGCTGCTACCATGTTCTTGAGGAGGAAGGTGGTCAAAACTCCTTGACTCACTGGAAAAGAATGGCATGAAGACTTGGTGGCAGCAGCCACTGAGTTTCAGTTTTCAGAGTAAGAGATGTTATGCACAGAAGGGCTCCATGCTGTGTATATACTCTACTAGTAATCCAAAGTCACAAACAAATGTCAGCTCCAATTTGCTCACAATTTCATAAATAAGATGAAAGATGTTTGGGGAGGTTCTGCTCTGTGGGTAGATTAATCAAAATTGGAGCTTTTCGGGCCGTTGGATCTGTAACAAGTCTGAAGAACGACAAACGACGAGAACGCCGCCATCATAGGTACAGCTAAAAATTGTATTTGAACCTTTCCTAAATCCTTAAACGGTCTATGCTTTACAATCCTCCAATGCTGCAGTTGACCCTACCATTTATGCATTTGTGGACCACACTTTTTCCTTCCACTCAACCTTTCGTTAATATACTTGGATACAGCACTTTGTGAACAGCCAGCTTCTCCAGCAATCCCCTTTTATCTGCTGGGATACTGTCAAGTCTGCAGCCTTCCTTTTGATTGTGTTGGACAAAACTTCAAATTTCCATATTATAAAGACTTTTTTTCCCATTCGTCTGTGGAATATTGTACTTTTCTGAGAAACAGAATTTTTTTATCATATGTAAGCCACTAATAATCAAAATTAACAAAAATAAATACTTGTAGTATATTACAGTTAAATGGATCGATATAAAATGACAATGTAATGACTGATATAAATTAACTCTTGGATGACTTTCTAAATTACTGAGATACTCCAAAAACATGGATGAATGGTAATGTTATTATACTTCACATAATTGGTATTCATTTTTAAGAATACGACTCAGAAAGGCAATCCCTCTGTGGCGTAGCTGGGTTAAGTAAACATCTCTGATATGGGGACCTGGGTTCCAGTCCTGGTGGCGTCAGGTGCAACAACTCTGCTAAGTCTGTGTGCAAGTTGGAACGACTTGCTGTGGCAACCCCTGGACAGATAAGCACTCAAACTAGGCCTCAGCATCACCAAAACCTATTCTTCATCAACTAGGATCTGCATTTAGGCTAATATTTTTTTAGATTGAGCCATCCTTAACCGTAGTTTATTTAATCATATTTGATACATTCAAGACGTAAATATAGAACTTTATCTAGGACTTGTAATAAAACATTGAGCCAGGATGAATACCTGAAAGCTAAGCCTCTTGGGAGAGAAGTGGCCACTGAAACATTACAGACTGAATTAATGATAAGAAAACTAAACTTTATAAAAGAAAACATTTAGATTCAAACACAAACATCTTGTTTAAAATACAGTATATACCTAACCCTAAACCTGATTGACACGGTAGTGCTAAACCAACCTCTTTTCCAGAAAAACAGTGAGGACTAAAAGAAGGTCCTCACTTTACTAGTAAAATGAGCAAAAAAATAATTTTTTGCTCAGCTGCAAACAACACACACACACACACACACACACACACACACACACACACACACACACACACACACACACACACACACCAAGAGATAAGCCACAGGTTACATTTTTATGTGATAAAATTTATTCATTTAAACCAAGCAGGGCAATTCAGTCACTTCTTTGAAAAATAAAGAAATGACATGGAAAACGAGATTTACATTTACAATCTGCACCTGCCTGACAGACAGATGAAAAAGGGGAAGCATAGGACCCGTGAGCAAGATCGACCAGCTTTATTCCTGGTTTGGAAATTTACGCAAAAATTAACATTCTACAGGCACACAGAATATTTTTTCCCAGTTAATAGAACTTTTGCAGTCAGTTCTTTAATAAGCTGAGTCCGTCTCATCAATCAGCGGCTCATTCAACTGACTGACTGGTTATCTGTCAGAGTCTGAGCCAAACTCCTCCCTCAGCAGCTTCAGCACGTTGTCCGAATACTCATCCCTTGGCCTGCCCATCCCGCTCAGCTGCACAGGCTGGAGGTCGGGGTGGGGCGGTGTGTAGGAGGAAGGGCAGTGGATCTCGTTTAACGTAAACCAGAAGGCGTCTGGATCCACCTGGATTAGGTGTCGAAAAACGCTGTGAAGGAGGGACAAAGATGTTGACTGTTGTTTATTATCATGTTATAGAGCAGCTCTAATATTTCTACAGCTTATATGTTAACAGGATTGTAGTGGAGGTTTTTCTCCATGAATTACTAAATGGTGCAACTGACGGGATCGCTTGGTCCCAAAGTGCTTCACATCTGTTCCATTTGTTTTCCACAACTGTAAAAATGTCCGGTAAACACACACAAAAAAAAAATTTCCTTTTGCTTTGTGTTCATAAAATAAAAGTTTAGATGAAAAATCTTGATTTTTCTTGCATTTCAGAGAACATAGCTTTAAGAAGTTGGGGTTCACAAGAGCAATAACTACACAGAAGAGGAAAAACTCCATACGTCAAGGAGGCCTCATTTAGCCAGGTCTGTTTTAAACGAAAGATTTTCATCACAGAGACCTTTACCTGAAAACGATATAATTAAACAAAGTAATGATGACAGTTTGACTGATAAACGCTAAGCCAGGTTGGTTTATTCTAGTTGATGACGGATATCCTTTTTAAAAGTGTAGGAGATGATCAGAGTTTTGGGGCCTATATATATGCTGTCTTGGATTATAATAGGTGTGTATTCACTACGGAGTGGGGCAAAGCTGGGCGCAGTGTAAAATTGTGGTACGATTTTCTGCTAACATTTCCACATCCAGCATGTTTTCATGAGAGACAGAAAGTTGAAACCTCAGGAGTAAAAACGGGAGTTTTTTTTGCACTGATCTCTCATAGCCATTATAAACTGTACCTTCTTGCGGACAGCTTCACTGTTGCATCACCAGTCCGCTCTGCTGCCCAGGTGAACACACCGAGGTGTCTATACTCCTGCTGTTCTTCTAACATGATGCGAATAGTGTTTGACAGACTCCTGTTTCACCTAAAATCTACAAAGATCTCCTTTGTTCGATTCACAAGCAAGGTAAATTGTTTTTGTCACCATGCCACAAAGTGGTCCACCAACTCCCTGTGCTTACCCTCTTGTCCATCTCTGACACCCAATTACTGCAGATTCATCAGAGTACTGGAGTCTGTCTTATACTGGAAGTCGTGAAAAGGAATGGTGAGAGTACAGCCCCCTGTGGCGCTCCAGTGCTGCTGACTACCAGGTTAGACACAAACCGTGGTTTTTGACAAAGCAAGACAGGCTGGACTGTGTTAAATGCACATCATAGGACATCATCCTCACAGTGCTGTGCCTTGTCCAGATAACAGTGGGTTTGTCGAAGTAGGTGTATGACCGGCATCTCCAACTCCAGGACGATTAGCACACTGTAGGGAACCTGTTAGTTGCTTGTTCGCTTACTTAGGTAGGGCAACGGGAGACTTTCTAGGATCATCAGGATGTATCAGCATGTAGGACGTCAGGGCACGGCTGCTCTGCACAGGGCCTTCAGGACTCTAGGACTGACACCATTGTGTCCTGCAGCCTAATTCCACTGCAGTCTCTCTAACTGCCTCTTCTCCTGATTTCTAGAGAGAGATGGGCAGGAGATGGAGGCAAAGGAAGCACCAGCGTCTTCCGATTTGGTTGAAGACAAACAGGAAAAAGCTGAAGGGTCCATGGACGAGGTAGAAGATAGAACATTTGGGGTGTGACAAAAGAAAACATAAATATAGTCCGTCACACACTCTGCCAGCAACATGGAGATGTCATCAACACCATGGCTGAGTCCACCCCAGTGCGTAGCCTCAAAACAACACAGCAGGGCTTCTTCAGCTTCCTGTGACCATCTTCTCACACTTTCCTTCATTACGGGTTGCCGTTTAGTTTAGCAGCAAGTGAAATGTTTAAATCACCAGATATCGCCACAAACTCAAAGAACAAAAAGCAGCATGATTGAAGAAGTGCTGCATCTAAGGGGTTTTTAAAATCGGCCCAACTCTCTACCTTTTCATCTCATCTGAGATTTGGGGCTGTAGTTAAGCTTTTAGTTGAGATATTATTTGAGCTTTTGAGATTTTAAACTGCTGTCCCCCACTGCAAAGAAACAAAAAAACACCACCATGTTGCTGTGGTTATCAAAACAAACGGCCAAAACTAAAAAAGTATCAGCAAAAATCCTTCCAGATGCACAGCAATAAATACCAGAGGGAATGATCGCCCAAAAGAGCAACGTTTGACCCAGAGAAGCAAGGATTCAAGTTTTTAATAACTAGAAATCAGAATGCTGCCGCCTTGAGTGGTGTAATTCTAGAATAAACAAAAAAGGGTCATATTTTTGAGCGGACAGTGGCGATCAAGCTGAACATCGGCCGATTCCAGCCCAGTTTGTTCCTGCATGTCTAAAAACCAGTTTATACAATCGCTTCAAAATAGTGACAGTATAGATAAGGTGATACAGCAGGTATACAAGTTCCTGCAGAATGGACCTTTTCCATTATTTCCCTCCTCTGCAGAGGGCTTTAAGGAGGTCTTACCTTAGACAAGCCTCTTGCAGTCTGATGGGCTGTCTGCAGCTCAGGTAGGGCAGACAGGCTTCACAGACAGCGTCAAGGTCTGCCTCGCCTAAGAAAACCAAACACAAAACCACACTTTCTATTGATTCAAGGAAACATACAGAACATTTTTATCATGAAATCCACAGCTCGGGTTAAACCACCTCAGTTGTTAGCATATTGTCGAAATATGGCAG
This sequence comes from Fundulus heteroclitus, assembly GCF_011125445.2. Classification (NCBI taxonomy): domain Eukaryota; kingdom Metazoa; phylum Chordata; class Actinopteri; order Cyprinodontiformes; family Fundulidae; genus Fundulus; species Fundulus heteroclitus. The sequence continues at coordinate 8,091,578 of NC_046361.1, forward strand.
AAGCATGAAAAGGCAGATGAAAAAGTGGTTCAGGCCTGGACTTTACCTTTGCTAACTCCTAATGAGCTCAGGGAAGTAATGTGGAGGCTGAGGAGATATCTCCCCTCAGGCTGGTTTTCACACATACACTCTACCACATTTAGGGAAAAAAAAAAAAAAAGAGAGAGACTGTTTTTCTCTTTCCTTTACTCCATCTTTGTTTCTTCTACTGTTGCACTTTGATGTACCCGGACACACCTGCTTCTCTTCCCTTATCTGCCGTTTTGCTGGATTTGTCATAGCATTGCCAGCCTCTGCTCGCTCTCTCCCTCCACTTGACCTCTCTCCGCTCTTTCATTTCCTACCCCCCCCCCTCCCCCATTCACTTCTCTCCATCTCTCTCTCTCTTTTTTCCCATCCTTCCCAGCAGACATTTAGCAATTCCCTAAGCTGCAAACTGGGCTGCCTTTCAAGCCTCATTTCAAAACATGTCTGTCTCCTTCTCTCTGCTTACTCTATTTACCAATTCAGCCCACACTTGGCTGGCGCAGGCCTGCTCGCTGTGAGTCGAGAATAAAAGCAGCAGAGCACATTTCAGAGTTAAATGGGATTATTTTGCAACCGCTTTTATCTCCTTTCTTCTTTCCCTTTCTGCTTCTGCACTCATAGCCTGTAGTCTTTTATGGAATCAAGGTGTCTGCAGGGCAGCTCAGAGGTGAGCAACACACACAAAAAAAAAAAAAAAATGTAACGGCTAGATGCTGTTGCATTGTGAGGCAGCAGCGTCTGAAACTAGAGCTGGGGTTGGGATGTATCGTTGGCTTCAGTCAATCAGTGTTTCTGTCTTTCTCTCACTGTGACTAAGGCCTCGTAATTGGCTTGCTGCAAGTGTCCCAGAGGTGAGTAGTAGCCAAATCGGTATTCACACGAGTGAGGCTGCAGCCGCTGACGGTTTCTCCTCCGCTCTTTCACATTCTCTTCATCTCTAACGCCAAATCTCTTCCCTTCTGACAGAAAGGAGAGCGGAATTACGCTCCAGGCAGGAAAGACAAGCACAAGAAGCATGGCCTTTTCTTTCTTAAGGCTGATAAGACAGATGTTTACATGGTTCCAGTTAAATGAGGTTTACAATGCTCTCCAAATGGCTATGCAAGAGGTAGAGGCTGCTTTTCCACTGTTAGGCTTTGTAACATGATGCTGCTTTTTATTTAGCTCAAGAATAGCAACACAGATCTGGGAACTTACATGTGACCCAGCTGGATTTCCTGATTGTTGTGCTTATACTGTATAGTTAACTATTACCTATAAAGTATAAGGCTACTGGTATCAAGCAATACTTTTAGCAATAGTTTCAACAATGTTTATTGATAAATGATGCTTTGTGTGTATGGAGTATTCAAGTGGACGCAAGCTGTCACCGCAAACATCACAACATTTTATACCCAAGGCAGTTATATTGTAACCTGACACAAGCCAGATGCATGTCTCGCTCCGCCTAGCTCCACTCACATACATCTGGGACATCGTCATAGGAATTGCCTTTATTGAAGGCTGGGCCTTATCAAAAATCCTTGCATATGATTGGATAAGCCACTTGTCTGTCATCTTTATCGACGTGCTATTTCAACCACTCACACCGAAGCTAACCCGTGACGCTGATGATAGCGACGCAGGAAAAAAAAAAAATTATTTTAATGTGTTTGCGGCTCTAGTGGCACGCATTTTATTGACAGTGAGCTGACAGGAAGAGGGGGGAGACAGGCGGCAAAGCGCCGCGGGTCGGAGTCGATCCCGGGCCGACCGCGTTAAGGACTAAAGGCTTCCTAACATGGTTCGCTCTAACTGCTAACCGTCTGCAGCGGACACGCCCCGGAAAACAAAACTTGCCAAATCCGGTCGGGAGAAGGGCGAAAACATGGTTTCCACCAACAAAAGCCTTCAGAGGCGTTCTCTGGTGTTCTTTTAATGAAACAATATTAGGTAGATTGGACAACACGGAAGAAATAGCAGCATCAATGTTAACGCTTGCTTCCTCGAATAGCGGCCATTGCTATCAAAACAGTCTCACGTCACGGTCGCATCTCCACTATGTCACATCTATGAAATGCCAGCCCTGCGTCCTGATTGGCCAGACCATAAAATTGGTTGGAGAAATCACTTTCTATGGGCGATGTCCCAGATGTATGTGAGTGGAGCTAGGCGGAGCAACATATGTCTGGCTTGTGTCAGGTTAGTTATATTGTATTTCTGGATCAAATCTTGTAAGAAACGTCAGACTTGTTAAATCAAACTGCAACTTCAGTCGGCTTTTTAGAAGAAGCTGTCCACCTTCAGCAACCAGTGTTCAATAATAACACAAAGTCCCACAGTTCTCAGTTTTAGCCCAATTATACTGATAGGCTGAGAAAAGATAGTTCACTCTGAATTTGCAGATATTTTTGGCAAATAATTCCACAAAAGTCTGGCTTTACATGGGGAACCTGCATAGGGAAGGCGAGAAGGACAGATCAGACAGATGGATGGACAGACGGCTAAATGGACAAACTGATGACGGCTGAATAGAACGACCGGTGGTTGGATTGATGGAAACGGACGTATGGACTGACTCCCGTTATCATTGACATGTTGGGACCAACAATTGCCCTAAGCCTCAAACTACCATGTCTGCTTGCAGAACAAAGATACTGCAAGGTGATCAATAGTTTCCCTGTTGATCTACCAGATTACGGATTCAGGGATAAATAAGTGATTCAAGGAAGCTGAATATCAGAGTGTTTTTTGGAATCAGTACAGTACAGTTCAGAAAATACTGGCAAGACATTGTTAGGAGGCAAAACAGGGGGAAAAAAAGGAGGATTTGCTCTTTAAGCATTTAAATATGACCTTTTAAATGATTTATTAGAAAGAACTTTATTTCTAAAAAAAAAAAAAAAAAAAAAAAATCTACAATTTGAATAAAACAAATTACGTTTCCACGGCAGTCCTTATCACTGTTAAATCTAATACCGGCTGACCAGACAGCCCTGGCACCTCTGTGGCACATGGTGTCACAGGCTGCTAACTCCTCATCTGTCAGTGATGAGTTTCAGATGGAGGGTGCGACATTCTTAATGTCACCATCACCTGTTTCACCTCCCCGCTGCGCAGGGAAGCAGGTTCAAAAAGCCACAACTCAGCTTCAAGTCTCCGTTTTCTCTGAACAGAGACTTCAGGAGTCTAAGATCTATACGGCCTTAAAAAAGTCGCTGTTCCCTTTGAACACTTGTATATTTTGTAAAGCTTCAACTACTAACTTCAATGTAGTTTTGGGAAGTTATTTGATAGGCAATAACACAAAGTGGTGCATAACTAGTAGAAGGAAAATACATATGTGGTTTTCATCATCTGAAAAATAAAGAAAATCAAAAGATTTTCATCCTGCAAAGCAGTAGAGACGCACACCTAGACTAGCAGGAGAGCATTGATGAGCGAGCCAGCCAGTGGCTCATAGTAACTCTGGAAGAGCTGCAGAGATCCACAGCTCAGTTGGGAAAGTCTGTTGCTGGGCAAAACTAACACTGCACATAAACCTGAAAAGACCTTTATAACAAAGAAACATACTTACAATTATTGTAAAACTGTGAAAACCTCGAAACCCCAAAATTCAGTGACTCAGAAAATCCGAGCATTGTGAAAGAGGCAAATATTAGAAACTCATGGTATCAGCCCCTAATCAGCTAATTAAATTAAAAAGTCCTGCAAAGGTTTCCTCAGCCTCTAAATGGTCTCCGAGTCACTAAGGTCACTAGGCTACACAACCATGGGGTAGACTGCTGACTGGACAGATGTCCAGAAGACAGTCATTAACATCCTCCTGTTGCGCTTCCAGCCGTGAGGGCTAAAATCAGACTGTGAGTTTAAAGCCAATGAAATGTGAGACTTTGACCGGCACCAAGGGACTGTTCTCACAGCAGGGGGGCCACTGTGTATAAAACCCCCTGGCCACAAACAATTGCTCTCTTTCGCCCGCTGCTTTGAGCGGCATAGGGGAGCCTCTCATCTTCCTTTGCGGATCCGACTGGAGTTCAGAGAACCGGCACATATGCAGGCAGAATCGGAGCTAAGTGCATCACTGCCCTTCAAACTGTGTAGGCCCTCCAGAGAACAAACAGCCACGACAGGAAGGCAGTGCAGAGGTCCCCTGACGTCCTCCTGGGACATTAATGTTTGTGTTTTCCGGTCCTCTCATTACAACAAAATACAGCTTAAAAGTCTTTTTAGGGAGTGCCGAACGCTCCTGCTAGCATTAGCAGCATATTGGCACTTAGTAAACGTAACAACGGCGTTTAAACCTAATGCTGATTTTCGTTTCCCTCCGCCATTGTTTCAATAGTGCTATGAACGGTATTAATGCATTAATAGGGAGCAATAATGTTGATTTAATGGTTTCGTGTAACCTTAAGATAAACTCAAGCTAATGTAAACAATGGCCACAGGCAGTGCCTCGACACGTCATTTCCAGTCGATTGTCCGCTTACAGCGCTCTCTAGCTTCCTAAGTTGCCAATTTGAGTGAATTGTTTCCAGGAGAAATAATTACATCGATAAAATCAAGTGTCCATTCTTTAAAATGTTATTTCTTCAAAATAATGTTTTGCCTAACTCAGATTTGCATTCTAAATGGGTAAAACACTGACCAAAAATTTTTCTAAATTAGTTAAGCTAATTTGATCTCATTCAGTCTTTACGCTGAATTTTGGTTCTCTAACTTGGATCTGCAGTGAACCAGGACTACTGAATTATTCTGATGATGATTTTCAACTATTGTTATTATTTGTCGTCTTTTTGTTTCTTGTGTGCGTACATAGTTCCTTAGCTTCTTTTTATCTTAAAGGAGCTATAAGTGATACTGACATCTTGTGGCTCAAATTGGTACAACACACTAAAGGCCAATGATAAAGAAGCTGGTAGTTGACAGGGGGCTGCATCTAAATCAGAGGCAGATTAAGAAAAACCTTAACGTATTGTTTCTAGCTTTTATCATCGGTCATTTGTTGTTTCTGTGTTTGTTTGCTTGTAAATTTACGGACCCGGACTTTGGTCTTCTTGGGCAACGTGTTCTATAAATATTTTATAGATTGATTAATTCATTGATGGTTCTCAGATGAAGTCTTTTCAAGTACCTTGACTATTGCAGGCAAATTGTCAACCTATGGATTTTTTTTTTTTTACATATGTATTTTGAGCTATTGGTGGAAGTGGATATCCACGTGCTAAGCCCATAAAGAATGAAATAGAACAACACAGTAGTTTTACACAACGTATAAGGATAAGAAATGTGTTAATATTATGAATATAATTAAAAGCAACTCTGTCGGTAATATTGTTATTTGTTTTCTTCATCAATTTACTGTTATACTGAACAACATTCTGTTAGCGCTGCAGGGAATTCCCATCTTAGCAGGGCAGTGCAACATTGGCTCTCCTCTCGCTTCCTTCCACTCAGAACTGCCTTGAGTTGTGCCGCATTCAATGTTCTTGGACATAAGAAGTTCACAATCATAACGTCTGATACATACCAAATAACGTTATCCTGAATCCTCTCAACTGTGGTAGCAAGGTTTTCTTTTAGGGTGGTAGTTGCCATCCTATGCCACCCCAGAAGACCCACCCCTGTTCCAAACATATTCAAAGGAAGTTGAGGGAATGGAAAGGTGTGGTTGGAAAAGTTGCAACACGAATAACTGCAGCCTTGACAGGATTGTCAAACAAAATCCATTCAAGAAGCTCCACAAGGAGTGGACTGAGGCTGTGGTCAGGGCATCAAGAGTCACTATGTACAGAGGAATCCTCACATTAATGCTGTCCTGGTAGTGGCTCCTCTTCTTACCAGGTAAAGTTTGCAAGAATGGAGAAGCACAGAATCCATGCTGCTAGAAGTCCAGTGAGAAGTTTCCACAGTCAGTGATGATCTGGGGCACCATGTCATCTGCTGGTGTTGGACCATATCTTTGCCTGCAAGCTGAATTCTCGCGTTCACAAACACACGGGAATCCATCTTGTCCCCCTTCCGCCGCATCCGTTCAAGGCCGACCCAAAACAGGTTGGCCAATAACGTTACCGTATCATGGTTTAAGGTATATATATGTATCTCAGTCAACTGTAACTGCAACTACAACCTGCGGCTACTAATCAAAGCAGTTATGTTTGATCATAGAAATTGATTGTGCACTCCAATAAAATCTAAAACGAAAAGTGGATAAATTCAAGACTTGAATACCGTTGTAACTGTACATTTAAACCTATCTATCAAGCTAATATCTACGGATGAAAATGGACACCTTTTTGTTATAAATAATGAATTTAAACATTGTTAAACAGAACTTTCTGTTGTAGCTGATTTGCAAGTATTTATTTCCTAAAATCCTCTGAAAACTGTTTTTAACACAAGGACAATAAAACAGAAGCAAGAAAAAGTGCCAGCTTCAATTAAGGTGCACATAATCCCACTTCTGGAAAGTTGTATATATTAAAGTGTGTTTTAACAGCGGCGTATGATTAATAAAACAGATGAACATAATACTAACAGAACATACTAACAAAACTGGAAACTTTCATAGCATATTTTCAGTTTACTGGTATATACACTAAGTTGGGGTTATAATTAGTAAAGAGGACAAACACATCACCACACATAGCAGTTAAATAGGCCTACTTCCTGCAGGGTCTTGGTTTGCTGATTGCAGATTTAACAGCGTTGCTTGCTTTATTGTTGTGTAATGGGGCTTGAGAGAGGGCGGGTTGCTTTGCAGAGCTTACTGTGTGTGCAGCTGAGGACTCGGTGGCATCCTGTTGGCTCAGCTGGCTGGGCTTTGAATCTTCAAAGTCATCTTTAAAATATGCTGAACCCAAGCGCTGCCACAGCCCTCAAGGCTTTTTCACTGATGATTTTCCATTATGGTTTATGCATGAGAGCAAATTGAATTTATAATTAAATTTTTTTGAATAAAACAACATACCTATCTAAAAATCGGAGGAGATACTGATTGTGATGGGAAGCCCCACCTTCTTCCCAACCCCGGTAATCCTGATTATATTAACATACTTGCACACTCCTGGGTTATTCTGAAAGAGGTAAGACTAAGTAATGGGTTCATATGTTAAAGAATAGCGTATAAATAGAGAAACAAGTTAGGCTCTAGTTGTCACTGTTATACAACACTGCCACCTGGTGGTAAAACAATACAACTACACAGTTCTAAATTCTCATTAATATGCTAAATCTCAAAATATACATATCTGTAGGAGCGAGAATTACAAATGAAGATTTGTTATTATGCTTAACCTAAACTAATAGGGGAAAATTGCCTCGTAGAACATGTAACTATTATACTGATTTACTTAGAATAAAAAAAAAAAGGGAACATCTCATTGAACCTTCATTACTATCTAGTTCTATTTTTGAATATTTTAGCTTCTATGCAATCAAACCATTTATTTATTCCTCACTGAAGAGGTCATTAAAAAATTAAATAAAATAATCCAGGTCTAAAGAAGCCGTCTATCACACACCAGTTCCTGATATATGAGTGCTGGTTCTGTTGTGTCCTGTGAAACCTCTCCCGCTGGTTTTTGTTCTCTTACCCAGATCCAGTCTCTGACACAGTGAGCCCAGTCCCTGCAGCACAGCCAGCTGCAGTTTGTATGCCAGGGTGTGGGTGTAGACCGGGCCGGCCTTGGCGCTGATGGGAGCCTGCCGTGCCAGGGAGGAGCCCAGCTTGGGGAGGACCTCCTTAGACACCCTCGACCTCAGGAAGTCGCCGCAGGTTTCGCCCAGCGTACACAGCACCTAATGTTGGATATGAAGGAATTCAAAGGCTTGTGATTAAGTGCAATACTACGTGTAAAATAGCTGGGAAAGGCTACACTAAACAGGTCCTAACATTCGAGACATGCCTTCTATATTAGGGGTTTTCTATTTCACTTGTATACATATTTTAAAATCTTTTAAAATTAAAGTTATAAGCGACAAAGAGGGCAGATTCTTCAAAGGTTTAAAGTCGTAGTTTTCTTTTTTTTTTATTAAACATGATCCAAACTTGATTATTTGTCCACAATGCTTGTTGTAAAAGTCCAGAGTTCTCTTCTTGCATGTTTTTGATAACACGTTGTGCACATCTTTAAAATGACCATCATAGCCCTACGTCAGAGTAAAGATAAGTTGGGTAAACCAACCCTGAAGGCTCTGAGGACAGCTAATGGGTCGTCGGTGAGTCTCTGAAGCAGGGCCGGCCAGCAGCGATGAGCCATGGGCAGCAGCTCATCTTCTCTCTCACTCAGCACGTACACACACTGCTCCAGCACATCCAGCACCTTTAGACAGAGTAAAGCCAGCAATTAGAAATCTTATGAACACGCAAAGGTGGCGGTTATCCTGGTGTCAGGTGAATGCTACATTTAGGTGACCCACAATTGTTGTTTTTTTCTAAATAATTGTGGCTAACCTGACCTTTATTTTGCACTATGGGGCAAAAGGCTGGCAGGACTCTCAGCTATAATACTGATCACCTGGATTAACACCTCCATGTCTGGCTAGATTACTTATGACAGCATTTAGTGTTGACGGTGATCTGTACCTGGGATACGGGACCCATCTTCTTTTTATCCAGAAAAACTGTTCAAAACTCTTCACACACAGGGCCTTGCAAAAGTATTCACCACTTAAACTTTATCACATTTTGTTATGTTGCTACCACAAAAATTTATGAGTTTCATTATAATTGTATATGATAAAATCATAATAATAATAACATAAATTAGAACAAAATGTTAAGGAGCAGGAAAAGAAAACATGGGTTTCTTAATTATTTACGATTAGAAATCTAAAAAACAACAAAAAACAAAAACAAAACATGTGCCATGCATTTGTATTCAGCCCCTTGAGTAAATACTTAGAAAAATCCTCTTTGGCTGCAATGACATCTAAAGTTCTATTCAATAAATTAGTATATTACCGAAAAGTGAATTTATTTCAGTAACTCAATTCACTAACACATTAAATGCATTAACACAGACTGTTGGTGTTTCAAAGCTTCTATTTCTGTTAATTAAGATTTTTTTCCACATCCAGCTAAGAGCATTTAATATATATTATATTACATTACAGCAGACCAATAAAAAAGCAACTATTGTTATGCAGAAATTGGGTCTAATGAAAATTATGTTTAATACCGGCTTAAAGGTTGTTGTTTTTTTTTTTTTCAAAAGGTACTTTTAGTCTGACAAACAAGCCTGTTAGAAATGCACATTGTAATTTATTGAATAGGACTGTGTATATATTTTATGTTACATTTCTATCAGTGCAGCCCATCTACAGACTGATATTTCTGTAAAACAGCTCAGGCAGTCAGTCAGATTTGTACTGCAGCTTCTGTCTGTTTCGGTCAAGGACCGGGTCTTGGTAGGTTTGCAGCTCTTTCTATTTTCAGACAATGCATTGAACAGTGATTCATGAGATGACTAAACCTTGGGATATTGTTTCATAACCGTGCTTTAAACTTCACCACAACTTCATGGCGCTATTAGTCCTAAGAGGACTTCACATAACAGCTGCATTTATACTTCGATTAGATTTTACACAAGCATACTCTCTTTTCTAATTAGGTGGGACTTCTGAAGGCAATCTGTTGCACTGGATTTTATTTTAGGGGTATCAGAGTGAAGCATGAATCATCTTCCTTCCACATCACAACCATGCACTACTCTGGGCTGTGCCATAACACCCCAGTATAATATAATGAAGATGATTGTTGCAACAAGGCTGAAAATGGGACAAAGTTCAGGGGTTATAAATATGTCTGCATGGCACTTTAGGTGTTGTCGATTTGTTTGTTCCCAGGTTCCCATGAAAAGCTCTACAAACATTAAGCTTCAATTGATCGATAAAGTGGCAGAAATGGTCAATGGATGGAGAAATTCCTCCTTTTAGGAGTGCCTAAGGAGTCAGTGGGAAGTGTAAGGGTTTAAATTAAACCAAGGGTGGCCCAGTCCTGGAGATCTACATTCATGCAACCATTAGATGCATCCCGTCTCCAACACAGGCTCAGTTCCTTCTTCAGCATTTCATTGACCTCTGCAGAGGCCAGGCATCGAGTCATTCATGTGTTTCATGTGTTTATATTTGCATAGATGTCTTTGAATTAATGGTGATGTTATGACTATTATGTTAAAACCTAAATATAATGATAAAAATGAAAAATAACAAAACTCCACGTCCTCTGCTGACAGATCACCTTGAGTCTGAGCCTGAGACTTGGGTCGGACAGCAGGTGAATGCAACGCTCCATGACATCTTTAGTAATGCTCAGGTGGGAGGGAAGTTCTGCCTTCATGTCAGGACCACAAACATCATCAGCATCCTCACACTCTGGAGGAGGAGGAGGAGGAGGCACGTCTGGGAAGATTAACACACACTGTAAATAGTTGCCTGCTTGAACCCAAATTCATTCCCCTAAACCATTTAGGTGGAACTCCTAACCTACTCTGGAAAGCATAAAGCCCACAGCTGAATTTTCCTGAGGCAGAATCTACTTTTATTACCAAGATCCTCAGTCTCGTCCACTTCAATCCCAATGCCCTCTGCCAACTCCTTCTGCTTGCGGTAATCCAGCAGGAACTGGCAGACGTCGAAATCTTCCTGTTCAGCAGACGTCTTAAAACCTGGGAGACTTACTGGTCCTGCAGCACGCCGGGGGAAACCACCTGGCTGAAAGGGGGGAAAAAAAACAAGATCAATTCAATAACAGATTTAAAACTTACTCCTCAGAAATGAGTCGCATGACACAGAACAGTGTGAGCTACTCACTCACTCATTTTCAATTTTTCAACATTTTCAATAAATCTATCTGGTTAGTCTCCTTACCCAGTGCCTTCATGAGTGCGTGCAGCACAGAGCAGAAAAGAGGAGCGGAGTGGTCGTAGCTGAGATCCAGAGCCATCAGCACATCCTGCACTATGTCCCGGACCAGAGGCAGCAGGCTGCGGTCAGAGTGAGCCAGCATCACCATCAACACCCGCGGAGCCTGGTCAGAGGGAAGAAGACCGGCGCATGATCAGAAAGCTCTGAACAGATGTGCTCAACCATTACCTTCCTCTGCATCTGCACCTGAGGATGCTGACTGAGCCTCTGCAGGTTCACCGACACGTCGTTCAGCAGGTAGTCTGAGTTGTCGCTGATCAGCTCCTTGGGCGAGGAGTAGCCACAGGCCTCGCTGATGTCCATCATGGCGCCCAGCGCCGCCTGGCTGACCAGGAGCGTCTCTTCGCCGGCTTTCTCCAGAACCGGGTAGAGCGACGTCATCAGCAGGGGGCGGAAGTGGCGCCGCAGCGCCTGGGCGAAGCAGGCGACGCCCTCGAGCTGGATGCACAGCTGCCAGATGTTGCTGTTCAGCTGGTGGATGGTAGACGACGAGCTTGGCGGGGAGGTGGGTGAAGAGGGGATCACTTGCAGAGAGCTGGCAGAATTACTGATGATCTCACTGCGGCATATGGACTGGAGTCTGAGCGGACTCAGCAGCTACAGAAAGCAAAACAAAGAAAAGAAGAAAAAAATTATGTTGAGCAAAACTAATAGTTTTACAAAGGAAAATAAAACAGCAATTTATAAATATAAACAGTTCATTTAGCTGTTTTCCATGTGTGAGATCTAGTATTAACAACATAAACTAATCATTTTTTATTCCTTATTATTTTAAACACTAAGTCTATATTGGTGTTCAGTAGGAGTCTTTAAATGTTTCCTAACAGGTTTTTTTTTGTAAATGTAAACTCTTATCAATGAGACTACTTGTACAGATAAAGATTTATTAGTAATAAAACAAGCATGAACTCTAATATGGAAAAATTTCACTCATAAATTTAAGAAAAACACATTTTTTTCAGGCTGGTGCCAAACGTTGCTGATCTAGATGTTGCACTATGATCAAGTGCTAAAGGCAGAATGACAACCAAACTCAAGCATGACTTTCATTTATAATAACATTAGAAGAGGGGAGAGGGTAAGGGAAACACATAGAAGAGAAAAACATCGCTTTAAACAACCAATTAATTTAATTTGAATTAAACGGGACTATGTAAATATTAAAATCACTAAATTCCAAGGTTTAACGTATTAAAAACTGATCAATCGAAGTTGTGGCCATTTTTTTGCAGAAACGGATTACTAGACATCTTTATGTTAGATCCACATTATGCGGATGAAAGCAACACACATGGCCTCTCCCTGCACCGGCTTCATATCCCCCAGTAACCTGCCTGAATTGGTGGGTTGCCTGGACTTGCAGCAAAGACTCTGTTTATCTAGCGCCAACAGAGAGCTGCCCGTGTTCTGGTGTCCTCTTTGATGGAGACCTTGACAGATTTTCTCTGGAGAAAAACCCAGCCTCGACAGTTCAGCGTCAGTAAGTTCGAACCTTGAAGCAGCTTTTAATTCTCTGCTCCGTCTGCCAAGCAGAGATCAGTCGAAGCTATCAGGGAGAACGGAGCACAAATGAATGAGCTTCCTGCTAAAGCATCTTCTTAAGAAAAACAGTAAATATGGGATTGTTTTAATGAAAAACGTGTTGGATGGGCTGATGCTGTACTATTATACTAGATGGTTAAACGTTTGCAGAAAATAAATTACATTAAAACAGAGTTTAAATTGGAAAACGTCCCTTTTCTGAGAGCAGTGAGCTGGTTGCAAGTGGTTCTCCCTCCTTTGTACGGAGGGCCAGGGGTGAAATGGGATTCAGCTTGCTGTGTGTTGCACCATTCATTACTAACAGAAAGGAACGGACGTGATATTGGCAACTGCCTTGGATTAGGAAAAACTAATTGTGTCACTTGGAAACACAGTGAATGTAAATATTACCTACAGGGCCATTGTGCCATATCAAGAACCATCTGCCCCCCATCTGTAAAGCACTATTTTAGAGCCAGAGTAAAACGTTTATTACACTAAGATCTGGGTTCACTGCATACCACAGTTTTAAATTCATGCTTTGATCAATAGGAAAATTTTATTTTTTATTTTTTAGAAATAAATGTATCAAACCTCTTAAATCTTCTAATATACTAGAGCTTTAAAGAGTGGCCAAGTATAAAACAGACTGCAGATTTGGTTTGTTTTCTACTAAGAAAGGATAAGCAGCTATAGCCAATGCCTGGATAAATGATATAACAATAACACCACCTGAGAAAGTGTTACGGTTGTTACTTGCAGCATTTCAGGCTGCTTGGATGCTACTGCAGGCAGCAGGATTAGGACCTTAGCTGATTTTCCTCCAGTACAAACGGTGCTCACATTTGCCATGAAAGTTGTTTGTGGTCGTTTCTTTCTTCATCGTCCCTGTAGCTGAATAAGAAACCTTAACTTTCCTAAAATAGCAGGTAATAGCGATAACTGGGAGTCCACGCCGTGTTGGCTTTAAAACAACACTGTATTCGTAGTTCCGATACTCGCATACTGTTACACCCCAAGTGCACAGTGAATAATTCTTTCTTAGGCAAACACGTGGCACAATAATTCCCTCTTTTAACAGGCTGAAACATAAAATAGGTAACAAAACTAATTAGTGAAACCAAATTGTTGGTCTGGAATAACTTTGCAGCACTTTCTGATATTTTTTGTTTTGTTTTTGAAAGACGTGGGAAAGCATGGATGCAAGCGACAGAGAAAACGCTCTGAAACTTCTACTAAAAAATTTGACCAACCAAAATAATTTTTAGATTAGTACAATGCTGTGTTTTCTTTGTAGACCTTTTCAGATTTGTAAAGCCTCACCTGCTGGTCCTGACGGTCGGCGTCCGTCTCCTCACTCACAGTGACCAGGTGCCAGTTGTTCAGGCTGGTGTATTCCTCCATGACGGACACCACGGCCGCTTTGAGGTCTTCCTGGGAGGCAGCGCGGCGCTCGCTGCCGTCCAAACACTTGGCCTGCGCTGCCACGGCGACGCCGGCGGCACCCCTGACCAACTCGTTTAGGACCATGGCCGCCTGCTTCCTGTACGCCGACGACTGCCGGTACAAGTCCAAGAGGTGGTCCGTGAGGAGGTAGATGTTACCATAGTAACCTAGGAGATGAAAAAGGAGGCGATGAGGAAAAGCTAAAAGGTGTCGGAGCTGTGATACTTTGCTGTAAAGGGTATCTTACGTTGACAGTGAACAGTGTTACGTATCCAGTGTGAAGTTTACATCACAGGTCTGAATGTTGTGGCCAATTGAAGTTTTTAATGATTTATTTGAAAACTCTTTTGCGGTGGTGAGGAAACTGAATGGACCGTGGATTGTACCTCAACCTCACAGGCTCAAACCTAAGCATGCAGTCAGCTTGCTGCATAAATAAAGCTGAACTCAAATCAAATATATATATATTTAATATGGTCCAATGCCTAGTAGCCTCTCAATAGTGATGATCTGGTAGTCTCTCAAGTTTCACAGCACCGACTAGCAATACTCGGTAGGAGCATTTTTTTTAGATGGTTAAAAACATCTAAAATGTTTCATAGTCAAACAAAACACATATTCAACTGTTTGCCCAAAATGACAGGTATATTTGGAGGAGGGAAGGTGAAGCTTTGAAAACTTTATATGCTTTACCAACTGTTAGGCATGGTGGTGGTAGCATCATGCTGAGGGACTGTCCCTGCTGCCTAAATGCACTGAAGCTGTATTCAAGTAAGTCATTGAAAGCCCAAAACTAATAGGACATCCATGCCCGTGACGAGCGTAGGCAGCATGATACAGTACCTAATGTTCGGCAGATTTCCATGAGCACGGAGAAGATCTTCTCATCCGTGAAGTACAGAAACTGCTTCCTGTGTGTGTGACAGGTGTAGGAGTCGAGGGAGCCTGAGCTGCTCTCTGCGGGATCAGTGTAACTCCTTTCCTCCACAACACGCACGTCCATCACATCCAGCTCCAGTACCTGCAAAGACATCGTTGATCCCAGCTTAACAATAAACTTTTACTGGTTAAGACTGGAAAGTCAATCAGAGTCCATATGACCAAAGTAATAGCTTTAAGGGCTGATGGGCTTTTTTTCTCAATCAACTATCAAGCTCACACACAGGCTGTATTACCTTTTATTTTGAAAATGTCAACTACAATAAAAGATAAACCTTGTTGTGAACTTCTCGCTTATGCTGACTCAGTATTTTCTCTATTTGAGTAGTTTTGTAAAGTTGTCCTGACACATCAGAAAACAAAAGATATGCTAATGTGGGTGGATATGTTGAAATAAGACTGTAATAACATTACTGCCTTATGTAATCTATAAAACAGACTAAATTTACTAAGAAAAACACGTCTGAGACTGTGACATTGAACAAAGATAAAATTGTGTTCCATTTTTCCACCAAACGACGTTCAATTATCTGACTGAAACATAAGACTTCAGAGGATGAAACCCAAAATTAGAGCAATGTGCTGAATGCTAAATATTGCCAACTCTGTCTTTGAACGGTAAACAGGAATTTTGAAAAGGTCGAATATGTTGCCTCTGTATTTCTAGCCGTTTGTCCCCTTTACAGTTTTCTTCTGGTTTTGCTTAGTTTGGTCAAACTTAAATATCTTAAAACGTTCAAACCATCAAACTAATTTTGACACCTGGATAACCTGAGTAAAAACAGAAAGCAGATGTCACAAAAACATTTCACCACACCTGAACCCTACCAGGGTGTGATTCAGGTGTGCTGAAGGACACCTAGCGGATGAGTTGTCAACACCGGCTGGTGTTCGACAGCACCAGACAGGTTCTACTTAAATGATATGTTGAGTCTCTACAGGTCTGACAGTAATTAGGCCTTGGTGTGAATGAGTGAAACTGAACCAGAAATGTGTGACTGATCACAGCTAATTCGTGATTTAACAGGAGGGGCAATTACATTTCCACCCAGCACCAAGTTGGATTGTTTTGTTTGTTTCCCTTTAGTAAATTAAATCATCATTTGAAAACTGCTTTTTCTGTTTACCAAGCTCATCTTTGTATGATATCAAAATCGTTTGCTGGTGTCAAACAAAGAAAAGTGAGACAAACGGGGAATAAGTAAAGAAATATGTCACTCTTTTCCACACTGGTTTGTAATGTTTTTAGAACTACACTGAATTACTTTTCAACAATCCTCTGCTTTATTTCCATCAACAATCATGAATAATACAGCCGCTAAAAAGGATACCTGGACGTTACAGAAAACCAGAACACAGCAGGTTTCCTTTGGGGTTTCTGTCAGAAGTTGCCGGTAGAGATGTCTACACTTTCATTGTTTCTCATAATAAAGCTTTTTTTTTTTAAATGTTACTTATACGTGGTTTTAACGTTTGTATTGTTCTCATCAGTTTAAACAATACCAACATAAAAAAAAAAATTCCCTCACAATAAAATGAAGGATTATGCCCTTTATTTAAGGTTGGGAACGAGAGCACCACCTTGTGGCAAAATCAGTTAAATGCACCTTTGATTCCCACCTAATGTAAAGCTTTAGGCCCATGAAAGTAATCTAACTGATATTACTGTCTCAATTTTGACTCCAAATGATCATAAAGACAATCCATTCAACAAAAAACTATTGTTATTAATAAAGTGATGATCAACTTCATTCGATGTACCCATAAATGTTAACTGTGAAATAACATTTGATGAATCAAACTAAAGAGGAAAGAAGAGTTTGACCAAAGTTACTGATTGCTATTTTCCTAACATTTTTACACACAGCAAACAAGCCTTTTAGACTGACGCTGCATTTGATGTTGAATAAGAAAGTCAGAGACAAACAGAAGCACATGAAGAGTTCAGCAGAGGCTAAACGAAATATCTGCTAATTAACCTTAAAGTATTGTTCAAATCTGATCAAGAGACTAACATTTTAGACTTCATAAAATTATGCCACATAGTTCTATATTTTGGTAGTTCCTTTCATTTAGACATGCAGTTTTTAGCTATTTTCATTATCTCTTGAACTTTAATCCAAGAAGAGTTTTGTTTTCAGCGACTTCTCGCCGTGTGTTAGACAGCGGTCAAGGAATGACAGATTCTTATTTGACTTGGGACTTGACTCAAGGCTTGAGTGGAAAGAGTCCTTCAGACTTGCAAAACAATTAATATGCAGCCTCTCTAAACAATGCCTTGCAAAATTATTCACACCCCTTGGCTTTTTACTTATTTTCATTTCAATCCATAACTTATAGCAGAAATAAAAAGTGTTTTGAAGCTAACTTAACATAAAAGTAAAACCAGCAAACATATACTTATAATGAAAGATGCAGAATAAAAAAAAAATAGTCCCACTAAGGGGATTTTAATTACGGCATATCAAAAAAATATACTTCCAGTGCGTTCGGCAGTTTCCGCGACCATTCGGATGTGTGACGTAACGCGTGTCACGCCGAGGATAAATAGAGCAGAGCGTTTGACAGCCGCAAGTGGTCGAATGCAATTTCATCATGGTTGAATGCGTCACTATCAACTGTACAAACCGGGCGGGGGAGAACGATGGGGTGTAATTTTTTTAATTTCCCCAAAGACCAAAAACTTCAAAAGACTTGGATATGCAAGCTCCGACGTGTGAATTACAATCCAAACCCGACTGACTGCGCAGCGACGCCTTCAGGTACAAGCCGTCATTACTGTGGTCGACTGGCTACAAGCCGAAGCCACAGGCGCTTTTGCCCGGAGCCATCCAGAATATTTTTTGCAATAAAAGAAAAGCAGATGTAGAGGAGCAGCTTGACCCGGGAAAAAACGAAGAGCGGACAATAAACGAGAATGCGCTGGTGTTATACAGGTATGAATACCAAAATGCAGGCTCACAGGTGCCATGCCAAGCTAGTTATCCCCGACAGCATTTGTTTCTTCTTTGTTGACTGCATCTCTATACAAATCACCTAGACTTGGAACTTGTGTTGCTTTACTTTGGTTGAAAAGTTAAATGAGGGCCATTTCCTACTATTTCGGTTGGAACACATCCATCCGCTCTTCCTTCTGGATGCGCGAACGTCCCCGACACAGGGGAAACAGATTATGTCGGGGATACCTACCGCGGCGCAACACCAGTATAAATACATGCAAATACAGCTTCAAATCTAATGATCCATGTGTTTACGCGTGCGTTGGTTACAGTATCATGCGCTGATGTTGTTATCAGGAACGTTTGAGCTCCTGCAGCTGTAATGAGAAGGGACAAGAGGAGCAAGGGGCAGTGATTTCAGGATGTGTGGAGACAGAGAAGACACACTTCCAAGTGGTAAATACAAATCTTTCTCTGAACCTCCATTAGTCCCACGAAATCCTCCGGCATTTTTTTGTAATACAAACAGCTTCTTCTTCTCCTCTCCTCATATGTTATGTCTTCAATGAGGGTTTATGAGTTAAACTCTGCAGCGTAGCAAACGTAGGAGCACGTGTTACCTGCATCAATGCTTTAGAGATCCTGTCCAGGTGTGCAGCGGAGTTTAGCACCACAGAGACGAGGGGTCCCAGGACTTTCAGGTAGCCGAGGAACACATTGAGGACGAACAGCTTCTTCTGGTCATCAGAGGTCCTCATCAGCCGGGGCAGCGAGGTGGCTAAGGAGTGGAGATTCTCAGACAAGACGTCAGTCAGGTTCTTACTGCTTGTGCCACTCTGATTCCTCTGTGATACGTCTCTAAGAGCAACCTCACACCTGAAGAAGAAGACATGAGCTTCAGTTAAAAGTCAAATGATTTCTTTTCTCCACACAGAAAAACAACAAACCTCGCTCTGACTCTGGGCTCGTCGTCGTTGATCGCCCCCACCAGAGCTTCCAGTAACGGCCCCACGCACTCCTTCAGCGACCGACTACACGTTGCCAGCAGATAGTCGGCCAGCTCCACCATCTCCAGCCTCACCCTCCAGTGCTGGTGGGCCGAGGTGCAGGAGATGATCCTCTTCAGCAGCGCGCACAGCTTCCCCGCCGTAGCCTTCACCCAGTCTGCCGTCCGCTGGACCAGGAGCTGCCTGATCCTACCCAGGTCTGGGGAGGGAGTTTTACAGGACTGACCGCTCTGCAGCTGGGCATCGTCCATGACCAGCCCCACAGACCTGGACCACACCTGAACAATAATAATAATAATAATGATAATAATGATAATAATAATAATAATAATAATAATAATAATAATAATAATAATAATAAAGAGGAATTTTATTTCCCTATGGTGTAAAACCATTCTCGGCCCTTGAACTTTACCACATTTAGTCAGATTCCAACTGGAAACTTTGATGTATTTTGTGATTTCATGAGCTAGACCGACACAGAGTTGCACATGAAGAAGAAGGAGAAGAAGGCATCATTATCAATCATTTTTACAAATATCTACATTTGCATTCAGCTCCCCTGAGTGAGTATCACTTTATTACGCTTTCAGGGTGTGTAGTAGCCTTTTCACATGATGCACTGGTCCTCTGTCAGAAGTTCACTGCTTTGGAAGTTTTATGGGGGGTTTCTTTATATTTTTGTTATATCACTCTCCTCCCCCATACACTTTTCCAGACTCAAATTTGCTTTTTTGCCTAGCTAGGTTTTAAAGAATAAACAGATTATTTATAAATTTCTACAGCGACCCAACTATAAATGTGGACAATCAGGTGGATGGATGCAACACCTGTACTCTGGTAACAGGGAATAACAGAAGTGCATCTTTTTATACTCCTGGTTCTTCATCCATGCTTATCCAGACCTGCAAAATAATTACGTAAAAGTTCAAAACTGGGATATTCCAAAGTCCACAGCAGCCATGTTCGTTCTGCTCTGATCACTGCTGTGTTTCTCGGCCCTCGTGATGCCATTAGTTCGATGATGTTCTGACTAAGACTTTGGAGATCTCTGTGATTAAATTAGATTACAGACAGGAAGATTTGGTAATTGGGTTGCGTGTGAAGACGAAGGGTTGTACTGGATTTTGTTTTAGGGGTAACGTAGTTAAGTGTGCTGAATATAAACGTCACGGCAAACTTTTTCAGCCATTAATGGTTTTAAAGTTTAACTGTCTTTTTTTTCTTCTTCCACCTTACAACTATATGCCACTTTGCGTTGTCCCACGCCATAAAATCCAAACAAAACACATTGAAATTAGTGTTGTGATGTAACACAACATGAATAAGGGGTATAAATACTATTGCAAGGCACTCTACACCTATTATTGCTTCTGCTCTTTAATAAAACTCAATATTCTTCTTCACGAAACATGTTGACCTAGTTCGATTTCAAGTAAAGAAACAAAAGCATTTTAATTGATATATGTCTGAATTGACTGATGTAACAACTAAAAACAAAAGTGTTGAGATCTGCAGTGCATCGCTTTGATTTTATAGGAACATCAAAGTAATTTAGGTGAAGGCGATGTTTTACCTTGATGGCCCTGACAGTAACTGCGTGGCCTTGCCTCAGATCTCCCGTGATGATCCTGGCTGCAGCCACAGTGATGCCAGGTAAGAACGAAGCCACGGTGCCACCTACAGCACACCGCTCCTCCGGCGACGGCACCACGTGCTCCTGGGTGCAGTCACAATGCAGAATCAACGACTGCAGGCACTTCAAGGCCGCCGCCTGTACGTCTCTGGATTTGTCCTTCTCGCCTAAAGCCAACAGGAGCGATATGGCAGCGCCCAGTCCAGGCAGCATGGCGGCTTCATAGAGTCTGAAGACTATGTCACCGTAAGCGGCGTGAAGCAGAGCATCCAGGCACCTCAGCACGGCGGATTTCAGCTCCTCCGACGCGTCCGCAGGTTTACCCGGGTCTGTGGGCGAGCAGAGGCAGATGCAGAGCTCCGAGAAGAGGTCACGGAGGGTGTCCCAGCTCCGGACGCACGTCCTCTCCAGGACGTCGCTCAACGCCTCGGCCACAGCCTGCACCAGCTTTTCCCTCCTCTGCCCGGGGACTTTCAGGACGAAGCGGAGGGGGAAGAGCACGTACTCCTGGAGCTGCTGCAGAGAGGCCGCCTGAACGTCTCTCAGCTGTTCGCTCAGCGTCTCCACGTTGGCCAGCGTGGGCTCCTTGGTGAGGAGGACACAGGCCGGGCGCAGATAAGCGAAGGCGATCTTTGGATCGTCGATCTGAGACATGACTGGAGGCATCACAGCGAGGGCCACTTCTGCAAAGAGGGTAGGGAGCAGTGAGAACATCTTCGGAACTGTCTCATTCACTTCAATGTCTTCTTTAGGCTGACTATATATTTTAGCATCTTCGTTCAATCTCTAAGAAATATGTTGTTCAGTTGTGAATCTTTACGGTTGAGCAGAAATAATTCAATAACTGACAGCCAACCTCACTACCTCTCAACTGGGTTTAAGCTATATATATATATATATATATATATATATATATATAGATATAGATATAGATAGATAGATAGATAGATAGATAGATAGATAGATAGATAGATAGATAGATAGATAATTTCTCCAATGTGAGATCAATAATGCTTTTCTTATCTTATATATATATATATATATATATATATATATATATATATATATATATATATATATATATAAAACTTTTTTGGTTAGGTTCTTATCCCGTATTATTTAGATGAACACACCATATTAAAAGTACAAGCCTACGTTATAACAGCGAGAGTAAAGCGTGATGTCGCACCTCAGCGTTGTTTAATCTAAGCTAAATGCTGCTAAGGAAGGACAGCGGTAAACAACAGCCTACCTTCATGTCAGCAACACCAAAGAGATGTCAATGAACATTCAATGAGACGATTTAACCAGGGAACAAAAAAGCAACATTTCGCCCTGATGAAGTTACCGCTGAACGCCGTGTAGTAAACGTCATCATTCTGCGTCGCTGACGCACAGTTTTTGACGGAGGTTAACTATTTCCGGTGCTTTTCAACATAAAGCTTCTCGATAGTTACGAACTACAACAGGATAGAATTTAACTCTGACATTGTTGAAACTGTACTGTATGCGATCTTTCCCCAGAGTCCATCTCTCGTTTGTTTTAGAAGTAGAAGTAACTTTCAAATTCTCTGGAAAAATTAATCCAGAGAGAGGACTACATTAATAATTTATTAACCATCCAAGCCAAATATCACATAAAAATCACATAAATCTTTAAAGAAAAGGGCAGATTGTGTAGTTTTTTTCCCCATTGACATGAATACAAGTTGATTTTCAACTAATCAAAAGGCAAAAACAACGATTTTTCTCTCAACTAAAGCCTGCAAACGATGTTTTTTTCATAAATTATTATTTTAGCATGTGGTTCTTAGGTACAAATTTTGATTTATGTGCAAGTTCTTTGTTTTTCTATCTAGCAAATTAGCAAGCTAATTTTTTTCTTCTTTTTTATGTATGACATAGCCTACTCTGGCTGTCTTGTGTTAAAATGTTATTCAACTTACTGCTGTTTTGTTCATTATTACAAAGTTTGATTTATTAAAAATAAAATGGAATAAAATTTATAAAGTTTATATTTTATATAGTATATAATTTCTGTTGATATTAAACTGCTTTTTGACTGCTGCTTTACCTTGTATTCATCATAACAATGTCCTGTAACATGATTCCTTTTATTCAGATTCAAGAAGAAATTACCTTTATTGTCTCTCATTGGGGAAATTCATGTCCCAGCAGCAAAGTGAAACATAAATGTGGAAACACAAAAAGGTAAAAATGTACAATGAAAAAATTAGAATAGGACACTGTGCAGTAAGGCAGTAACCGTGCAACATAACAAATAAACACTGTTCAGTTATTAGTTTGTAAAACTAACATAATCGAGAATCTAAATACATGTACAACTGAATAATGTAATTTAAAGAAATGTGCAAAATGCGCATTCATATTTTTGCATGAAAAAACACCCACCAACTATTTACAAGAAACACCTGCTGAGTATGTTGGGAGCGGTGATGGTTCTAAAGTTTAACAACTGACGGGAGGAAGGACACTCCTCTGTGCACTTAGGATGCAGCAGTCACTGAAGGAGCTGTCCAGCTCTGAAACAGCTTTATCTGTGGGGTGGGAGACATTATCCAAGAGTGAGGTTATTTTTGCCTAATATTCCTTTAAAGGGAGACACCCAGTAGGCATTTTGATTAAATGTCAAAACCACCTCCACTGACTGTTGTAGATGAGAAGCAGAAGCTCTATCCCTATAGCACCCTCTCCCTCCCACACACACCCAAACCAAATCCCAAAATGGGAGCTTTCAAATGTCTAGTCTAATTTCAATCCAGCTATGGAAGGAGCTCTTCCTGTGAGTGACACCCCACTGAATGTCTCCTAATCAAGCGGTGGAGAAGAACGTCTCTGTTTTCCCTCCAGCATAACCAGGCTCAGGATGACCTACCATTTGCCCCGATTTGTCAAGAGCAGAGCTGGCTGGAGGCAGCAGTGGGACTGTGTAATTGGAGTCACAGAGGTGAAAATTATCATGTGACATTGCTCATGCGCTGCTGAGATGTTATAATGTTCATTTCTAAAAGTAAAATATGGTAGCCATAAAATGTGTAGACCAGGGGTCACAGACCAGGGGAAAACTGAGAGCTACTTCATCGGTACCGTGTCATAACTTTAAGCAATATAAATATGTTTCAAATGCATTTGTCATTTTAAAATAGCGTTTTAAATGCAGCTCAGTGGATGGTTGTGCTACTTTTTGAACAGGCTTGAGGGCACCACGTATATGCCCACGGGCACCATGTTGGTGACCCCCGGGGTAGAGTATATCTTTGTCTTTCTTAAGTCCCCTAAGAAACTAAATCTAGTTTATAATATGAGTATATTGTGTTTTATTATTTGTTTTATTTTTTATTATTTGTTTTATTTTAGAACTACCAACAGTAGCTAGCTCAGTGTCTTAAAATCACAGGCTTTGTTTTATTGTGAAGGAGCATCAGTTTGAACGGAAGTCTGAACTAGTTGCACTTTTGCTAAGCTGACGCCGGTGTGTTGGTTCTGTCCCGCGTTGAGCAGTTTTTATGTCTGTGTCTTATTAAAACCACGAACCATGTTGCTGTCACTTTTACCGGAGCTTAGCGGAGCCTAGGCCAGAGAAGTCGGCTTCTTCCCGAGGTAATAAATGCGCTTTTATACCCAGTGTTGGTCCAACCCACCGGGAAAGACGGCTAGCAGCTAAAACAACATCCCACAGGCTTTCAGTACCCAGATCAGAAATATCTGATCGTAGCTTCATTTACGGCACTGTAAGAGATTACTGAGCTTATTCTATTAATGCAGTCAGAACACATAGAATAGCTATCCAGAGGAGACTGGTAATTACCTCTTTTGTGTCGTTTTTTTTTTTTTTTTTTTTTTTTTTTTTTTTTGCGCGAACAGAATTTGGCAGATTTACATCCTTTGGCTTGATCCCGTGGATGGAAGTGGAAATCATAAACTAGACCTAAAAAGTCTTCTAAAGAAAACAATTGGAATTTGATTTAAATGTTTTCAAGATTTTGATAAGAAGGGGGAAATGTTCAAACAGACTTTTATCACCTGCTTGTCTCATTGTCGACATGATAAAGCTGCTTTTCACAGTCCTTCAACAATGCGCATAAGTGTTCCCTATCATCCATCTATTCATCCATCCATCTATTATCCATCCATCCATCCATCCATCCATCCATTGTCCATCCATCCATCCATCCATCCATCCATCCATTGTCCATCCATCCATCCATCCATCCATCCATCCATCCATCTATTGTCCATCCATCCATCCATCCATCTATTGTCCATCCAACCATCCATCCATCCATCTAGCCATCACCCTTCAATTTTTTTACGTGTCTATCTATCTATCTATCTATCTATCTATCTATCTATCTATCTATCTATCTATCTATCTATCCAGCCATTCATTCATCATAATTCTTCAATTTGTGCCCATCCATTTAGCTATTTATCCATCCATCCATCCATTTATGCATTCTTCTATCTATTTGTAAGTTGATCCATCCATCCAGTTTATCCATCTCTCTATCCATCCTCCCATTCTTACAGTTTAGATTTTTATTTTTACAGGTTCTATTATTAAAGCTCGTGCTGAAATACCGCTTAGCTGTACCGAGGAGTGCCACTGCGCTCCCTTTGCTAATTATATTAATCCCCGCTTGGATCGATTCAACATTTTCACCTCCTTCTTTAGTCAGGGCGGTTTGATGGTGGCCCTGCGTGTCCCACCCTGTGCCAAGCTGTCAAGATGGATGAAGAAACCCTGGAGGCTGCGATTGCCGCCTACGGTGCTCAGCTGCAGCAGGTGGAGGCGGCCCTGTCTGCGGGCCTGGACCCGAGCCAGCAGCCAGACCTGCTGAGGCTGAAGGAAGACCTCTGCCAGCTGATAGAGCTCACAGAGTCCAGCCTGGTGTCTGTCAAGAAGAGCCAGCTGCTGGCCAGCTTAGAGGACAGCAGCGACCTGCACACGAACACCTCCGAGGCCGCGGCGGACAGCAGCAGGGCAAACGAGAGTCTGAGCGCCGAGTTTGCTAATTTTTACTCTGAACTGGGAGAGTGCTCAGGCAGCAGCTCCGAGACCAGAGAGAGGGATGAGGACGTAGAGGGCAGAAGGGGGGATTGTGAAGAGGAGGAAGACGAAGAAGACGAGGAGGGTGAAGATGAGCTCAGTGGGACCAAGGTGAGAGCCCCTTACAGGACGTCGTGGGGGACGCTGGAGTATCACAACGCCATGGTGGTCGGGGCGGAGGCGGCGGATGGAGAAGAGGCCCAGGTGCGAGTGCTCTACGTCTACCCCACCCAGAAATCGATGAAACCTTGTCCGTTCTACCTGGAGGACAAGTGTCGCTTTCTGGAGAACTGCAGGTAAAACAGTTTTGTAGCGGAATGTTTTATTTTCATGTCCCTAAATTTTATTTTGAAGATATTTACAATGCTTTACAAAGGTATTCAGGTCCCACTGAACCTTTCCTTAATTAGTCACGTATAAGCTGCAGACTTTGGGGTTACATGTGACAGAGCAACACAAAGTAGGGCTTATGGGCGCTCTAGATCCCGTAGATCTAATGTCTGTTTGTGTTTAGTTGTCCCAAGGTCCAGGCTGGTCCACAGAGGTGATCGAGCTTTTTCTGTTGGAGCTCCTAACCTGTGGAACCAGCTGCCCCTTCATATTAGACAGGCCTTCAAATCTCTTCTTAAAACACAGTTATACTCACTGACTTTTAAAACAGTGGGAGAGTTGTTCTCTTTTTTTTTTTATTCGTACAGTGTTTGTATTGAATTATCATTGATTGTTTTTCTGTGTGCAGCACATTGGCCATCGGCAGTTGTTCTTAAATGTGCTATATAAATAAATTAGATTTGATCTTTAGCTGGCTACATGGACTCTGTCAGAGTTTAGTCGGGACTCTGGCTGGGCCGCCCCAAGCCGTCGATATTAGTTTGACTCAGAAGAAACCTTTACAATATTTATATGATCTATCACATAAATAAATAAAAATAAAACACTGAGGTTTGCAGTTGTTAACGTTCATTCCTAGGGCACTCTACTGTAAATGTGAGTTTACATTACACCGCCTGAGGAGCCTCAGGCGGTGTAATGTGTTTATTTCTAACTCTGTAATTAAATTGCTTATCTGATGCACCGACATACAGGATTTCTAAGGTATTTTCTAATTAATGAAGGTTTTCCCATGGGGAGGTGGTGTACGTATCCGAGCTCAGGGAGTTCATAGAGTCTGACCTCAGTAACCTCGAAGAGGGTTCTGCCTGCTTGGCTCGGCACGAGGACGGCATCTGGTACCCGGCCAAGATAAAAGGTAACTCTGAACTGTCCATAAACAGTTTAGGGGAGAAAAGGAACCACCTAAGTATCACGTAGAGCAGCAAAAAAACAATTTTTTTCCATGTCTATGATTTGTGATGCGTTCTGTCCCGTTAGAGATCGACAGCGGCTTCTACACTGTAAAGTTTGACTCGCTGCTGATGAAGGATGCTGTCGTGGAGGCTGACGGGGTTATCCCACCTCTCAGAGAAGACGACCCGCTCTCGTCTGACTCTGATTCAGACGACACTGGAGACGGAGATTCACTGGGATATGCAAAAGGTATAAAAACATATGCGTGGGTAAAAAAAACAACCAAAACCACTAGAATACTGCAGGGGAAAATATGGTGTTTAGATTTACGGTAATCTGTCAATAAAAGGTTTTGTATCTGTTTATTTTAAACTTGTTAAAGTTGTTATTGTCTTTTCTCTCCAACAGTTTTAGACTCTGCTGCAGAATCTGCTGTGACAGTAAACAGTGCTAGCTTTGGTGGCTGGGAGGCACACACCAGAGGCATCGGATCCAAGCTTATGCTCAAAATGGGCTACGAATACGGGAAAGGTGAGAAAGATAAACGACACATTTAAGCGAAAGGCCTCCTTAAAGAGTCTGAGGCCTTGTCTACACGGTAAAGTTTCATAGGCGATTCAGAAAAGGTCTCCGTCCACACGAGAGGAACGCAGCAGAGCTGAAAAGGCTGTAGTGGGTGTGCTGTGCCCGTTGGAGGCGCTGTGACACCGCTGAAGATGCATGCAAAAAAACACGACTGGTGAAGTAAACACAACAGCGTGGGGGGGGGGGATCAGACTCAGGGAACGCTGTGTAGAGTGAAGTCGTTGGAAAGGAAGAGTCAGAGGACGCTACCAGCAGCCGTAACAACAGCTGCAACACTGGATGGCGCCATCTTTGTTGTTGTTTGTGAGAGTTAGGCACATGCGGGTCACAGAAGGGGGGCAGAGTCATAACGTCATTCTTTAGAAAAAGATGCGGCCCGCATGTACACATGGGAAAAATTAAACCGGAGTTCTGAAACGTATCCACTGTGGGACCATGTTTTAAAAACTATTGTTTCTATTCTCCCAAAATGCCGCATCCATGTGGATAACCAGCTTAAATTAACCCTATGTGAAAAAAATAACCGCCTCTCTGGTTGTTTCACCCTCGGCAGAAACAAATGACAGTGGAGTAGCTGCTACATCGGTGTGAAGGAGCTATGGCAGATTTGGTTTAATGCGGCCACATTGGAGCTGTTTTCACCACGAACAGCCCGTCTTGGGTCATGTCTCAGCATTTTCAATTCAGACTTTGACTTAGCCACTCCAAATCCCTGGGTTTATATAGTTTGAGCCACTCAGCGGTAGTCTTGCTGTTCTTTTTTTGGATCATTGGCCTGATGTGTGATCCAAGTACGCTTGTGTTTAAGATCACAAGCCTTCAGATTTTTAATGATAGCAAGTCGTCCACACCCTGAAGCAGCCAAATAAGCCCCACACTGTCACACTGCCTCCTCTATGTTTGACTGAGGATATGATGTTTCACAGAATATTTACCTAATAGTATTTAGGGATCATCAAGATGA
This sequence comes from Fundulus heteroclitus, assembly GCF_011125445.2. Lineage (NCBI taxonomy): Eukaryota > Metazoa > Chordata > Actinopteri > Cyprinodontiformes > Fundulidae > Fundulus > Fundulus heteroclitus. The sequence goes on from NC_046361.1 coordinate 8,119,908, forward strand.
TTTTTGGCAAATGTGTGACAGACACTCCATATAATTTTGGGTTCACCAGAAGGTGTTTTAGAGCCTGGGTAGGTTCAACGGTATTACATGTTTTCTCTAGTTGATAAACGCCAACTTTCTCATCTATTCTTCGATCGGGGCCTGATGTGCTGCTCTCAGAGATCAATTGTCCTGCTTCATGTTGTCAGACGGGTTCAATTTAAGCTATTAATTGTTGCCATGGGTCTGCCAGTAGTCTGGCCCGAGTCAAATTGAACTCATTTGTACACAAAAGGTAGTTAATGCAAGTTAATTCATAATTTAACTTTTTCCACAGATGTCCAAGTTGGTTTGAATACTATTTTTTCTTTAATAAATGAAAGCATCACTTTGAAGTTGATTTTTGTGTTCACTCAAGTTATCTTTGTCAGAATCCTAAAGTGATGATCTGAAATATTTAAGTTTGATGAGAAAGCGACAACAGAGTCAATCTGAAAGGGCCCAAATACTTTTTCACTGCGTTAAATCAAACCTTCACTTTTTAACTTCTTTGACACCTTCCCAAGACAGAAGGTAGTGTCCTCTTTTCTATTTCTATACAATAATAAGAAGAAGGTGGCTGAACATTATTGTGGTTTATTGTCACATACAGTATATTAGGTATGCCAAGAATGAATATCCATTGAGGGTAATTAGAGGATGCTCAAATCTAAATTGTTGTGAAAAAGCAGAAGTTAAGTCTTACTGAAGCCTCCTTTTGAATACCTTAAGTGTGCCTTGGTGGCTGATTCAAAGCTTCGCTCCTAAAGCTGTGTGGCCCATTGCGGTTGAATGAGTCAGGAGTGGGTTTATGTGTGGCTGTGGTCCCAGAAGAGACCAAAAAAAATCATCAGTGCAAGTTTCTAAAGATGTACTTAATCTGCAAAAAGCCTTGATCTATCCATAAAACTTAATACATGAAAGGCTCCTTTAGGCACTGCTAAAAAAAAAAAAAAAAAAAAACTTGTTTGAAACCAAAATAATTTATGGAACATTTCTCTTAGTGCCGACGAAAGTAAAGTCAATCTGGTGCTGAACGATAAGAGGAAAAACTTTTGAAATGGCCTCTAAAATGGCTTTTGATCTGAAGGAGAGAACTTCATCCAGTCAAACACGATATTAAAGGGTGGTTGGTCATCGTGTTTTATTATTGATCACTTGGGCAGATGGGTTCTTTAGGTGGACAGAAGAAGACAGCTTGTTCAGATCAGGCCAAATGCAGTTAAACTAATCGGAGAGCTTTCAGAGACGGTCACGGAGCCAGAACGCGCAGCAGTATCAGCTCCACAAAGTCCAAACAGCAGAAGGGGAAATAAAGCATTAGGCTGATGATGAGCATTTGTTCCAAAACTGTATTAAAAAAAATTTACTTTTTATAGATCCTTGAGTTAATCTGAAGTCACTTTCAAACAGCGGACAGTTTACTGCTGGACTCCTTGTTTGGCGCCCCTGGTTAAGACGATAAAAAAGCCTTGAAGCCCAAAAAATTTATTTTTTAAGATTTATCTTTTCTCCACTGCATAAATGTAGTCAAATTAGGTTGGAGGTTTCATATTGTGATTCTGCTGCTGCAATAAAAGTTTCATTTATTTCGAGACTTCTTTTTCATTCAAGGAAAAAAAGGTTAATAAACGGGCAAATAAACTAAATCGTTTACATACTAATCTGACTTTTTAGAGTGCAATGGGAAATATTTAAGTGCAACGGATTTGATCCATAGACTGGTTTGTCTCCTCAGGCTTAGGGAAGATGCAGGAGGGTCGAGTGGAGCCCGTGACGGCTGTGGTCCTGCCGAAGGGAAAGTCTCTAGACCAGTGTGCTGAGCTGACACAGAGGCGCACCCAAAGCCGGACTGCTAAAGATGGCACACAAACCGGCCGGCCAAAGCGGCGCAGAAAGCCTAAAGTGTCCACCGGAGGGAGACGTACCGTCTTTGACTTTTTAAACCACCAGCTCGGAGGCAAGAGCTCGGATCCTGCTGAGGGGGGTGCTGCTGTGCCGTCTGGAGCCACCGGAGTGGAGGCCTACAGGGCGGGGAAAAGCACCAAAAGGAGTCTGAATGTGAAGCTCTTCCAGGCTGCAGAGAGGGTGGCCCAAACCGAGAGAGAGATCCAGAAACTGAGCGAGTCTCTCGGCAGACAGGCGAGCAGGTCAGTACAGAACATGGACTTCTGGAACATCTGCTGACTATAAGAAGTTGAGCCAAGATGTCATTATTAAACAGAACAGACTTAATGTGGTTTCAATGATAGTGTGGCTCATAAAAATGTTTAACACTTATGGTAAAATGTCATTTTTATGTAAAGGTATTTTAAATCTTTTCAGAGTTATTTCCACATATAATGTCACATTAATCCAGTACAATAAAAAAAAAAATCTGTTGAAAGGAAAAACTTGAAGAAGCCGCAGATGTGTGCACAAAAACTAATAATTGGCTTTCTGGGTTGTTTTCTGACATAATTATCAATATTAACTGATACGAAATACTTATATCATGATACATTTCAGCTACATTGCCAAGTCATAGCTGTTAATAATTAAAGAATAGGTATAAATCCAACTTATGTATAAAACTCTTATCTTAAATCATACTAAAATTGTTGTCAATATTTATGCAAATAAAAAAATTGGACTTGGTCCTATTATAGCTAAGCAAACAGAATAGGAAATCTCAAAATATTACTTTACATACCTGGAAAGAAGTCCTGGTAGCAACTAAATATAATAACTATTCTTTAATTATGTTTGCAAAAATCAAACATGTCTTGCAGCTCCATCAGTGTTGCTGGTCCAGTCCCAGACCCTTTTCATCAGTTCTGGAAAAACTTGCCAGTTTTCTAACATGATCAGCTATCCCATATTTTTGCCGGTTATTCTTACCTGTGGCATGATGTTTATATTCATAGCTGTGGGAATTATTTGCATTCTTCTGCTGACTGATACCTTTTTACAGGTATTTCTTTCTGATTATTGGAACCTTTCTGCAAACATTAGCTTTAGCTAAGAGAGGAAAATGAGCAAACGTCAAGAAAATCTGACTAAGACAACAGATGTTTATTTGTGGTTAAAGGAGCAATACGCGACGTTTCACCACTAGGTGGAGCTTGAGCAGTGTCTGTAGACCAACACAAGATGTGTAACAAGCCGCGCCTCTCTTTAGCTCTGCTCTGGCTGCCACCCTGCTCCTCCTTTCTCTTCTCACGAGTCGCCTCTTATGCGCATATTTGTAAAAGACAAAAACAAAGCAAAAGAGCCTCACCTTTTGAAGGAACATTTCTAGTGAAGAAGTAAGTAACTGTCATTGATTTTGTATAATGTTAGCAAGAAAACATTTTGATCTGTTGGGGGTGCTCTGTGCTATGTTGCTCCAATGCTGCACAGCTCTGATGGTGGCATTTTAGCGCAGAGAGGAGCTAAGCCCTGAGTGGCAGCAGTTCACGTACACGTACGGCCGGCCCAGCTATGTAAACGAGACTGGGGAACAACATAGAGAGATGTGGTGTGACGTCAGGCCATAGGCCATCTGAAATCTTACCTTTATGTCTTCACATGATTATTTTTTAGTTTTTTCTATGTATAATATTGAAATTTTGCTTATTGCTTCTTTAATCAGTGTTAGTGTGATTGATTTTATGTGTTCCCAAAAAGATTGAGGGGTAAAGTTTAAGCAAACAATGCATCAAAAATATTAGTTAATGTTGTTGCAAATTTATCCCCCCCCAAGTTTTTTCTTTGTTAAACTTTTTGTTTTTCAATTGACTTGGATAGGATAAATGCTCCATCATATGATAGAAAAAAAAAAGGTTTTAAAACCAGGTCTTATTTTTTTCCATCACACAAACCTGCTGGTTTAACAGGGATTTGTAGACTTTTTTTGTCATTATGTAGTGTTATCACCTTTAGTTGGATTGCACACACATTAGCTACCAAATCATGACTCAATGCAAGAATTGCACAACTTTCATTTATTTTATATAACTAAAAAAAGTTTCCCATACCAGTAGAAGTAATTAATTCAGGTTTCCAAACCAGAACTCTGGGAATTGTGCGGTAGTGTAAATAAGGAGGGAACATCTGCGGAGAAACTTTTGTTTCCACGGCCGACAGTGCTGCTGAAATCCGCCTGACTTGTCATCCCAGCTCTCCGCCTTCATATCTATTTGTTGTTTGTGCTTGTGCTAAGGGATTCATCCAGAGTGAAGCAGCTGGAGGAGAAACTGTCAGCGGCCCGCCGCCTGCTGGCCCAGCAGAAAGCACACGAGCTGTCCATCCAGCGAGAGCACAGGAAGGCAGACACACACAAGAAGATGACTGAGTTCTAACCTCAGTTTGCCCCGGCGCTTTGGAAAGACGTTGCTTGCCTCTAATTAACTCATATTCCTTGCTTAATGACAGTTTTCTGCCTTGGTTTTTTTTTTTATTATTTGTTACCAGCATCATGGGTTTTAGCTGGCAGTGGAGTCCTTTCTCGGTTGTTTGTTGGGGATGGTTCATGAAAATTTAAATGTACAACCAACAATGTTGTTAAAAAATAAACTTTTAGTTGTCATGAACAAATACTGGTTTGACCTCAACTGAACTGTTTTGTGGGACCCATTTCGCCTTCTTTATTTGATTCCAGCACCACAGCTAATTAACTACTTTGTGGAAGTGTTTACCAACCCCCTGGATGTTTGTCATATTGTGTGATATTACAACCACAAAATGTAACGGATTGTCCATAAAGTAGTGCATAATTGTTGGAGGAAATAATGCTCTGTGGTGTGCATTTGCATTCCTGCAACTACAGCTGCAGAGGTCTGTCTATCAGCCTTGCTTGTCTAGAGACTGAAATATGTTTGCCTGTCTTTTTTAAAGAAAATATCTCAAGCGGATTCAGATTAAAGTCACAGCACCTGAACAGCAGTTTTCATGTATCGCCGCAGACAGTCAGTCGAGTTTAGGTCGAGACTTTGACTGGGCCATTTTAACACCATAAAATGGTTTGATCTAAACCATTCTGTCGTATTTCTGCCTGTATTTCTGGGGTCACTGTTGTGCTTCAAAGTGAATCTCTGCCCCAGCCTTCAAGCCTTTTGCAGCCCATATTTTTTCTTCCAGATTCGCCGTGTATTTGGCTCCATCCATCTTCCTGTCAGCTTTCACCAGCTTCCCTGTCCCTAGTAAAGAAAAGCATCCTCACAGCGTGATGCTGCCGTCGCCATGTTTCACCATAGAGACTGTGCATCAAGGCTGATGTTCAGTCTCACTTTCCCGCAACAGGATGTTTCACACGGAAGCCGATGGTTAGATTTTGGTCTCATCTGATCAGAGCACCTGATGGATGTTTTTTTTTGTCACTCTAGATCTTTTTCTAGGCTGGATTGGTGGCGTGCGCCGCTAATAGTTATCCTTCCCACAGGTTCTCCCACCTGAGCTGTGGACCTGTGCAGCTCCTCCACAGTTATCATTTGCTTCCTGGCTCTTCTTGCCTCCGCACTTCAGCATTGTCTTGGTAGGTCTGCACTTCTCCAAAGGTTTCTGGCACAACTCCACTGACTCCCCAGGTGCATGGAGAGGGTCAGCGGGCGGATCAACTGAAGACTCCAGCAACGCCTGATGTTCTCGCCAAGCCCTTCATTTGCTGACCAATGCGTTTTGGACCATGGAAGGACCCCGGTGAAGGTCACAAACCGAGATTTTCAGAGCTTGGGATGTTGCTTTGTAGCCCGCCTTATCTCCCATGATGCTCTTTGTTCACTACTGCCCCATAACAAACTGGCGAGGCTTTCACATAACTGCTGGGTTTCTGCTCATCCAGCAAAAATTACGTGCAAATGTTTCAAATCGGGGTAATTGTTGTTTTTGGTCAATCAGAGTAAAGGGGGCCGAGCGCTGTTGCACACTATTTCAGATTTTCCATCTGCATGTATTGTTTCCCTTCCACTTCACCGTGTACTGCTTTGTGTTGGTCTATCACACACAATCCCAATGAAATACATTGAAATATCCGGTTCTAACAGGAGGACGACATGTGGAAAGGTTTAAGGGATATGGATGTTTTTTTTTGCAAGGCACTTAATAGCCATTCATCCGCCTTTGAGCATTTCCTAACACTTTTAAGATGAGCTCTTACTGAAGGTGGCTTTGTGCCATTTATTCAGTATTACGGAGTTTTTACTGTTACATCCTCAGGAGTTTTGGAGTGTTTTAAAGCAATGCCCAGACGTCATTTAGCACGCACACAACATCTGCAAAGCCACAATAACCTCTTTTTTTAAAATTAGAAATCTGGGCAGCAGCTTGGCACGCTGTCTGCAGGCAGGTTGGGTGCTGAATGTCTCCTCCACCCCTGCAAGGCTTTCGAACTGCTGCTGCGGATCAAATATTCATATTCTTGAGTCTTTACTTTGCTCCATATTACTAATCTAAATGTGAGGGGTTTTTTTTTCTGCCGGGGTAAGATTTAAAAAACTCACACAAATGATTACTTCCCAAAAGAATCAGGTAAGCCTAACACTCGGCTGTAGTTCAGAGATAGCCTGAGACCACGAAGGATAGTTACCGGAGAAAGTAATGGCTGTCAGCAAATCTTCCCAATCTCAATGGCCCTGCAGGGGATGAGATAACACCGAACTTCATGTTAAAGTGAGAACAACCCCAAAGAGAGACAGTGCTAGGGAAGTGGAAGGACCCTGTACATCCACAGAGCTCCTTCCCCACTCCCCCGAGGGAAGCCCCCGGTTTGCGCTCCATTTCTGATGAGTGGCAGCACGCTGACTGCTGGTGACCAGAGGGGATCACTTGGAATTTGCTGATTGTTGGAGAAAATGGCCAAATGCACCATGTGTGTGGATTTAATGGGATCCCTGGAGGGTCAGAGCCTCATGCCTTGCCCATTTATGAGCCTCGGGTTTGGGTTTTGCTTCTTCCATGCCAGTGACAGATTTACCCCGTCTGTCATCTGCATGCTCAACGCAACTGCAGACATCTGTCAGCTGACCTATTAGGGAGGTTTTCACTGTTAATTGGCTCTCATCACAGCCCGCTTCATGCGATTAAGGAGTGATGGAGCAGTTGATTGGGAGGCCACGCTGAGAGGCGCTTTATTTGGGACCGCTTGTTTAGCTCCTCACCTGAAGGTTTTGCCGGCTGCAGGGGTCATTAGTCCCGAACTGTTACGCCTGAGCCTTCAACATGTTTTAACAAATTAGGTTTTGTTGCACAGTTAACCAGCATGGGTTGCATCAAAATGCATTTGTCTCTTTGTGTCAAACTGGGAGAGGAATGAAAACTACACTAGTTGGTTATTTTCTTCCTTTTTTTTTTACTGACTGTAAAGCTATCAAACCCTAAAATCTGGCTGTCAATTTTTTAACATTCAGTGCATCGCTAAAGAATTCCTGTCCCTTAAACCTTCTCACATTTTGTCACCATACAACCACAACCTTTCGTGGATTTTAATGGTATGTAATCGACCGGCACAAAGTGGTACCTGATCGTGAACCGGAAGGAAAAGGAGACATGGTTTTTAATTTCCTATTTACGAAAAATATATAAACAGTTAGGCATGCATTTATTTTTAGCACCTGTGAGTCTTTGCAGCATTTTGCAGGATTACGTTTTGCTGTAGTTACAGCTTTGACTGTTTTGGGGTGAATCTGTAGGAGTATTGCTCTCCTAGAGAGTTTTTGTTTGTTTTTTTTTTTTTTGCCTATTCCTCTCTGTAAACAGCAATATTTAGATACAATTTTCAGGTTCCAACAACTTGGACCAGCTTCCCTGTCTATGCTGGGGGAAAACATCACACAGCATAATGCTTCCAGCACTGTGTCTTAAAGTGGGTCTGGTGTGTTCAGGGTAACGTGCAGTGTTAGTTTTCCACATTTCACATGCAGGCAAAAAATAAATAAAAAAGCTAAATTTTGGTAAAAGTTTTGACCAGAGGATATTGGCTGAGTCTCATATAAGCAGGGGGTTATTATTTGATATCACAACCCTGGTTTAAACTTCTCCCCCACTCAATCCTTGACCTCCGCTGTGCTCAGGGCCGGATTATCCATAAGGGCCATTGGGCCAGTTCCCAGGGGCACCAACCAATGGGAGATGGGGGGAGGGGGGCTTTGAGGTATAGTGCCCAGGGGCACCACATTGTCTTAATACGGGCCTGGCTGTGCTCCTTGGTCTTCACAATGCTACATGTACTTTAATGTTCTAGATCTTTATTTTGGGGTATCAGGGTAATGAGCCTGAATGCAAATGCAAACTTTTTAGATTTCAATGGGGGCGGGGGGCATGTTTCCTTTTCATTCCTTCTCACAAATGTGAGCTACTTTGTGTTGTTTTAGTACATGTATTCCCAATAAAATACATAGGAATTTTTGGCTGTACTGTGACAAAATGTGAAAGAGCACACCAGTGTGAATATTTTTTGTAGGGCATGTGTAATGAATTGTATAAGGAGAACCCAAATGTTAGCCGGACACAGAGCTGTAGCTTCAAAAAGGGGTTTATTAACAAAAAGGTTCAGGGGACAAAAGAAGTGGCTTCAGGCAACAAAACAAGGCAGACTCCAAAAGCAGACGAACCGAAGGTTAAACGGGCAAACGGACAGGCAGGCTAAACAAAAACAGACAAGGAGAAGTACTCTTACCGGGGAACTTGGACATGGGGATAACACGAGACGTCCTGACAACAAACCAAAAACTAAAGCGGGCTTAAATAGATGAACGGAACAAAAGAGCAGGGCGGGACTAATTAACCAACACAGGTGGAAATAATAAACGGAGCACACTGACTAAACCTAAGGTAAAAAGCAAGACAAAGACTGGACAAACACTAGCTGAAATAAAGACTAATACCGGTTAAGGATAAATCCAATACAAAACAACACAACACAGAAATAAATCCTAAAACAGAAAAGTCGGCTAACTGAAAATAACCAAAACCACAACAGAACATTACAGAGCCCCCCCCTCAAGGGCGGATTCTAGACGCCCTTACGTCTCTACAAAGAAACTAAATAAAAGTCTGACCGGGCGGGTGGAGGGGGCTACAGGCAGGAGGGTCAGAAAAAAAAAGACAAAACAACCAAAACAAGAGTCCAAAACAGAAAACAACCCACATCGGGCGAATCCAAACTAACAGAAAATCTCCAAAACAGTTCCCCCAACAGAGAGTCCGGCGGTCTTCCTGGCGGACGACCCCAGCGAATCAGGAAGTCTGGCGGTCTTCCCGGCGGGGGGCCCCTGCGTGAGTGGCTCTCCGGCGGCCGGCCCCGGCGTGACAGGCTCTCCGGCGGACGGCCCCGGCGTGACAGGTTCTCCGGTGGACGTCCCGGCGGACGGCCCAGACGTGACAGGTTCTCCGGCGGTCGTCCCGGCGGACGGCCCAGACGTAACAGGTTCTCCGGCGGTCGTCCCGGCGGACGGCCCAGACGTGACAGGTTCTCCGGCGGTCGTCCCGGCGGACGGCCCAGACGTGACAGGTTCTCCGGCGGACTGCCCCGGCATGACAGGTTCTCTAGCGGACGACCCCGGCGTGACAGGTTCTCTGGCGGACTGCCCCGGCGTGACAGGTTCTCTAGCGGACGACCCCGGCGTGACAGGTTCTCCGGTGGACGTCCCGGCGGACGGCCCAGACGTGACAGGTTCTCCGGCGGTCGTCCCGGCGGACGGCCCAGACGTGACAGGTTCTCCGGCGGTCGTCCCGGAGGCCGTCTACGGAGCAGGAACCTCGGAGACCGGCGGCGGAGCAAGAATCTAGGAGGCCGGCGGCGGAGCAGGAATCTAGGAGGCCGGCGGCGAGGTCTGGAGAGAGAGAAGACAGAATCCGGCGCCGGACTACAGGGTAGGGAAGGCGTCAAACTAAAGGATGCGGAAGGCACCGGACTATAGGCTGAGGAGGGCGCCGAACTACAGGCTGAAAGAGGCGCCAGACTAAAGACTACGGGAGGCGGCGCCGTGTTAGTGGCTACAGGCGGCGGCGTCGTGTTAATGACTGCAGGCGGCGGCGCCTGGTTAGTGGCTACAGGCGGCGGCGCCGTGTTAATGGCTACAGGCGGCGGCGCCTGGTTAGTGGCTACAGGCGGCGGCGCCTGGTTAGTGGCTACAGGCGGCGGCGCCTGGTTAGTGGCTACAGGCGGCGGCGCCTGGTTAGTGGCTACAGACGGCGGCGCCTGGTTAGCGGCTACAGGCGGCGGCGCCTGGTTAGCGGCTACAGGCGGCGGCGCCTGGTTAGTGGCTACAGACGGCGGCGCCTGGTTAGCGGCTACAGACGGCGGCGCCTGGTTAGCGACTACAGGCGGCGGCGCCTGGTCACTGGTTCCCGGTGCGGGAGCCTGGCTACAGGCGACTGACGAAGGAGCCTGGTTACAGGCGACGGACGAAGGAGCCTGGCTACAGGCGACCGAAGGGGGAGCCTGACTACAGGCGACCGAAGGGGGAGCCTGACTACAGGCGACCGAAGGGGGAGCCTGACTACAGGCGACCGACGAAGGAGCCTGACTACAGGCGACAGACGAAGGAGCCTGACTACAGGCGACAGACGAAGGAGCCTGACTACAGACGACAGACGAAGGAGCCTGACTACAGGCGACCGAAGGGGGAGCCTGACTACAGGCGACCGACGAAGGAGCCTGACTACAGGCGACCGACGAAGGAGCCTGACTACAGGCGACAGACGAAGGAGCCTGACTACAGGCGACAGACGAAGGAGCCTGACTACAGGCGACAGACGAAGGAGCCTGACTACAGGCGACCGAAGGGGGAGCCTGACGACAGGCGACTGAAAGGGGAGCCTGGCTACAGGCGACTGAAGGGAATGCCTGGCTACAGGCTGCTAAAGTGGGGGCCTGGTTACAGGCTGCTAAAGTGGGAGCCTGGCTACAGGCTGCTGAGGTGGGAGCCTGGCTACAGGCTGCTAAAGTGGGAGCCTGGCTACAGGCTGCTGAGGTGGGAGCCTGGCTACAGGCTGCTAAGGTGGGAGCCTGGCTACAGGCTGCTAAAGTGGGGGCCTGGCTACAGGCTGCTGAGGTGTGAGCCTGGCTACAGGCTGCTGAGGTGGCCACAGGACTACAGACTACAGAGGCCACCGGGCTACAGACTACAGAGGCCACAGGGCTGCAGGCTTCAGGAGACCCCGGGCTGCAGGTTCCAGGAGACCCCGGGCTACAGGCTTCAGGCACCAAAGTCAGACCCTTAGCCACCAGGAGTCTCAGAATCAACTCCTGGAGGGTCTCAGAAAGAGACGTCCAATAAAGTCTCTCCCAGAGCTGACTGTCCATGAGGGCTATCTGGGGTCTGGACTTGTAAAGAACACCATGAGGCTCTAGGTCTCCAGGGGGTCCCGGTTGTTGCATCCCCTTCTGAGGTCCTGGATGACCGAAGAGCGAAGGATCCCCCTGGGTTCCAACGTCGCAGGTCCGCGATGGACCACTCTGGGTTCCAACGTCTCACGTCAGCGCCGGACCCCCCTGGGTTCCCACGTCGGATGTCTGCGACGGACCCCCCTGGGTTCCCACGTCGGACGTCAACGACGGACCCCCCTGAGTTCCCACGTCGGACGTCAGCGACGGACCCCCCTGGGTTCCCACGTCGGACGTCAGCGACGGATCCCCCTGGGTTCCCACGTCGGACGTCTGCGACGGACCCCTCTGGGTTCCCACGTCGGACGTCTGCGACGGACCCCTCTGGGTTCCCACGTCGGACGTCTGCGACGGACCCTCCTGGGTCGACGCGTCACGAGACTTGAGCAGAGGCGGGTCCTCCAGAATCCCCTCTGGAGACTTGGGCAGAGGCAGATCCTCCAGAGCCCCGTCCTGGCCCTGGGGAACAGGTTCAGGGGCCGAGACGTCCGCCGGACCCTCGGGGGCTGAGTCAGGGGCCGAGGCGTCTTCCAGACCCTCGGGGGCTGAGTCAGGGGCCGAGGCGTCTTCCAGACCCTCGGGGACAGACTCAGGGGCCGAGGCGTCTTCCAGACCCTCGGGGACAGACTCAGGGGCCGAGGCGTCTTCCAGACCCTCGGGGACAGACTCAGGGGCCGAGGCGTCTTCCAGACCCTCGGGGACAGACTTTGGTCGGCTGTAAAATGACCGGAGGGCTGACCTGTAATGTCCCTCAACCTCCTTTAATTTTTTCTCCAACTCCTGTGAATAATGAATTAGTAGAGCCTCCCTGAGACGTTTGATGATGGGGGCAAAAGTTCTTATTTTATTCTCCAGTGTCAGATACTCCGAGTCACGGACGCCAGCAGGGGGAGCTGTAGGCCTCTCAACTCCGGGAAGCGAGGAACTCCTGTCTGCTGGACCGGAAGTGGGTCGAGCCAGGGACTCGGCAGCCGGGTGAGGCCGGACTGACTCATCGGGCGGCTGCCCGCCATTGCTGGATGGGGGGCCGGCAGACGAGCGCTTCCTCCTTCGGCGGCGAGACGGCGGGCCTAGCGGGGATGCCGGTTCCTCCCGACGGGACAGAACTGCCCGCGAAGATTCATTCGCCTCCGCGTCAGGAGGAGGAAACGGGACCGACTCAGGGGATAAGTCGGGACGGAGCTCCCAGATCATCTCGGCGTCGACCTCCAGAAAAAGGTTCGGATCCGGGATGAACGGCGATGAGGCGGACTGACAGGGTAGGTCCAGTGAAGAACAGCTTTGAGAGTGGGAGGTTAGTAGTGCGCCGGGCTGAGTTAGCTTAGCTCCTCCAGAAAGGAGATAACGTGTCGGCTTTGGGTTCATGTTGGTCAGGACGTAATGTAATGAATTGTATAAGGAGAACCCAAATGTTAGCCGGACACAGAGCTGTAGCTTCAAAAAGGGGTTTATTAACAAAAAGGTTCAGGGGACAAAAGAAGTGGCTTCAGGCAACAAAACAAGGCAGACTCCAAAAGCAGACGAACCGAAGGTTAAACGGGCAAACGGACAGGCAGGCTAAACAAAAACAGACAAGGAGAAGTACTCTTACCGGGGAACTTGGACATGGGGATAACACGAGACGTCCTGACAACAAACCAAAAACTAAAGCGGGCTTAAATAGATGAACGGAACAAAAGAGCAGGGCGGGACTAATTAACCAACACAGGTGGAAATAATAAACGGAGCACACTGACTAAACCTAAGGTAAAAAGCAAGACAAAGACTGGACAAACACTAGCTGAAATAAAGACTAATACCGGTTAAGGATAAATCCAATACAAAACAACACAACACAGAAATAAATCCTAAAACAGAAAAGTCGGCTAACTGAAAATAACCAAAACCACAACAGAACATTACAGCATGGATATGGTTAAAAACAATCTACCTCCACGTTTTCACATATTGGCAAAAACGTAATCTAGAGCGGGGGTCACCAACCTTTTTGAAAGTGAGAGCTATCTCACTGGTCATACGAAGGGCTACTGGTACTGATCTTTGAACTAGAAGAGTCAGAGTTCACCATAACTTTATGTAACGTAAACAAATGTTTCATGCTTTGTTATAGATATTGTCACGGGCATTATGTTGGTGACCCCTGATCTCGAGCCTCTCTGGTCTTAATAAACAGTAAACTAAACTAAAAAAACAGGAAACTTTTACATTATCTCACTGTTGCTGGACTCCACAGCAGATATCCTTTCAGCAGTCTCTCTAACTTCAAATGTTCTGCAGGCCTTTTGACCTGCCAAATTCTACCATTAATGGCATAGTTGTTCAGACAGAAAGTTTAGATTTCCACTTAAACAGAAATTTGACACAGTTTAGATACATTTGTCATCCTGTTTGAGTCTTTTTCACCTTGTCGAGCATAAATCCTTTGTAGCAATGTGTATTATACTTTGAACATGCTTTTAATTTTTCAAAATGTCTGCTTCTTCTATCTATCAAGCATCTTTGCCTTGGTCGCCTGAGATGCTCCCTTTTCCACATATCCTAAAAAACCTTTTAAAGATCTGTCCCAGAAATCGTGGAGTCCCCCGTCACCTCCCATGTTTGCTCACTCAGTCTGGCCGGAGAGCCGAGGAAACCAAGAACCTTGATGTTTTGGGCTTGATTCTTTTTCATCTTATTTGGGGCCACCATACTCCTGAGGACACTCAAAATGTAGAACTCCTTGGTTCCCCTGGTGGAACCTGATCTTTATGCCTACTACCAGGGAAATGTTTGTTATTCACGCAAATGTCAACTTTTTATTTCACTAGATTAATACAAATATTCAGATTATATTTTTGTATTGTCCTTGAAGAGTGTTGAATTAAGGAGTTTTCATTTATTTAATTTAGTTAAAGGTCAAACTGTGTTTGATGTCAGTATACTTATTTGTTGCAATCTGATCTGAATTTTGTTGGGCTGAAGTTAATCCATCCATCATTTGGGATGGATCTCATATTAATCTTGGCGTTTTAATGATTTATTTGAGCTGTTCTACGTTGAGGCTGCAATGATCATACAAAAAACAACTTTAATGGGATTAAGTGTGGATTTATTGTCTTTTTTTAATCCATGTAGGATTTAACCGATACACACAGGCTCAAATGTATACATACACCACCACTAATTTTGGGTTAAATGCCCTTCAGCAGCTTACACTTTGACCATATACTTTTTATTGTGATCAACAAGCGCCTGGCATACTTCTGGCTGGATATCTGACCACTCTTCTTCTTATCAGAATAGGTGGCATTCATTTAAATTGATTGGTTTCTTGGCACAGACTCAACTTTTAAGCATCACCCTCTTATTTTCAGTATAGCTAAGGTTAAGGGTTTCCAAAAGCTTGGCTTCACTGTGCTATACATTACAAAACCAGTGTGATGTGCTTTTGGGATTGCTGTCCTATTGGAACACCTAAATCTGTCGACGTTTCAAGCATCTGACCCAAGCGGTTACCCTTCAGATGAAGGGAAATTGTATTCAAAAACAAATCAGGAACTACTTAAGGTTAAAATCTAAAAACTGGTGGATGCTGGAATGTCAATGTCACAGTCAACCATTGCATCAGTTTTTCCTCAACGTGGCTTGACTAAAAGTTGCAGCTTTCCACATGGACAACCAGGTGTCTTTTAGAGAAATGTTTGATGGCCACAAGAGACCAAGATGGAGCTATTTGGAAACAACGACAAGACGTATGTTAAAAGACGTCAGGGTGAGACTTTCAAATCCAAAAACACTGAACCAACTATCAAACACAAGGGTGGCAGCAGCATCATGCTAAGGATTTGTTGCTCTCTCAGTGCTACTAAGCCATTGTACAACATTTTTGGGATAATAAACAGAGGGCAAATTCAAATTCTTTGAATTAGGATCAAGTGAAGACTATGATGGTTGAAACTGGGATAGACATGGGTGTTCCAACATGTCATTGATCCCAAACATGTCAAACAAGGTTGAAGGATAAAGGAGTCCTATTGAAAATGTGTTGCTGGCCGGAAAGAACGAAACTGATAGTTAGTTTGCACCTGCAGGCCTTCAATGTATAATTGTGACCAAGTGTGCATAGCAAAAAAAAAAAAACTGAATAAATTAAAACCTGGGGCCCAAATTCTTATTTTCAAAACTTAAAAACTAAACCATAAAAAAAATAACTGCCATAAATAGATCAATTAAAAATCTTTGTCAACATAAGACTCATTCATTAAGATTTATGACTCAAATCCTACTCGGCCAAAAAAATGAAAGCGACTGTGCCTTGGTGTATTTCCAATTCAGACTGTACTCACCGTGCATACACCCACAGATAATAGTCTGCACAGAGAATTAATTGTTCAGAAAACATCTTGTAGGATTATCATGTTGGTCATTGTGTGCCAAGCCTCTAATCACTGGGTTTGGACAGTTATTAAATTAAAATGTCTCTCCATGTCCAAATTAATTTCTCAGCTGAAAAGCACATGATCTTCATAGATCATAACTAAAATTGCCATTGAAGGCAAAACTCTTTATCTGGGTAAATTTAATTTAAATTTAACATGACATTTTAGCTGTAATTAATAACATGGTGACCTTGCATGGCATTTTGCACAGCTTTCCTATTGGAGCCGGTGGAAAAAAAAGACATTTATAGAGCTCTACCTTCACATTTAATTTACCTTTTTCTTTATGTAATACTAAAATCATGCACACGAAACCAGTGGTAAAAAGGCATTTGTTATCATTTTATGAAAATGAGCTAATTACCCAATGACCATCGAAAAATGTCTGGATAGGACAATACAGTGGCAAACACTAATAAATATCAATTAACATGTTAATTTAAAAAATTAAAGAGAAGACCGGAGTTTACATTAAGCCCTGAAGTACAGATTTGTTGTTGCAGCACATCCTATTATTTTGCATTCCCAGTTGTTATCAAGCATTTTCTTCCTAGATCACAAAGCTCTGCAGTTTCTCCACCTTGATCAAAGTGCTGTGTTTTCATATCAAGCTAAATTACCATTTTGTACCTTCTGTAAATCTGCATAATGATCAATGGTAGCTCCTCTGCTGAGCAAGTGGAAATACAATAGCTGGTTGGCTTAGGTCAAAAATTGAGGTCGTAGCTTTGGTTACTGAGGTGTATCGTTACATGCTTTTTAATCCAATCCACGTTTTTATCCAGGCAGAACAGCAGGATGCTGATCTAAGGGAACCAATTTAGAGTAAAGATGTGTTAATTAAAGCCCAGTGAGCTGCTTTACATGGAACATACAGTGAAAAGGTGTGTCATGTTGAGATCCAATTTTTCACTTTCAACGTGCAATCACTCTGGATTCCTGCAGTTATATGAAGGGACAGAATCGGTATAATTTGACATGTGATTAGCCATTTGCGGGAATTCAACAGAATGCACAAATAAAGCAGTTCTGTCCAAACCTTTGGCTTTTCCAGTCTGACTGCAACAAACTCTGAACAAGGCCCGGACAAAATGAAGCACAGAAAACTCCTGAAAGTCAAAGTTCTGCTCCATCCATCCATCCATCCATCCATCCATCCATCCATCCATACATACATACATACATACATACATACATACATACATACATACATACATACATACATACATACATACATACATTCATACATCCATACATACATCCATACATCCATACATCCATACATCCATCCATCCATACATCCATACATCCATCTATCCATACATCCATACATCCATCCATCCATACATACATACATACATACATCCATACATACATACATCCATCCATCCATCCATCCATACATCCATCCATCCATACATACATTCATACATCCATACATACATACATCCATACATACATACATCCATCCATCCATCCATACATACATACATACATGCATAACAGGGGGCAGAATTTTTATGCTTTTGTCTCACAAATTGAGACGCCGCGAGCTGTGTCAGGTCTGCTAAAATTTTTGCCACATTTTTAAAGAGATCTAAGCATAAATCTCTTACTTCTGTCAAACCCGTACAACCTTACTTTTTAATTTTAGTCTAATAGCTGGGCAGCTGCTTCTGCTCTCACTCACCTTGAGTTTCTCTTCCTGCAAAATCTCACCTCCCACATACTTCGAACGCGAACACTTCAGCAAGTATTCAGTGAAGATTCTAACCATAAAGCTGTTAGAAACCTATATGAACAACTTTAGCAGCTACAAACCCAGCAACCTTCATTTAGTTTAAGTTCAGCTGTGGGTCATTGTGTTCTTGGTCAGTATAGATTGAATTGTAAATGTGTTTGCACCTTTAAATGTTTTAAAAGCAAAAGCAGGCAGAAATAAGGTGTGCTGAACAACATACTGGTAATGAAAACTTGGAGCTCCAGACGCCCCAAACACAGTCCTATCCCAATTATTACTATTACAACAAACAATTTAAACACTAACCAGTGTAGTAGCTTTGTGCGTGATGCTTCACAGTATTTCCAACGTGGGCACACACGATCTTACTGTTATTATCTCAATAAACGATGGGAGTTATATAAGTCCATCATGTTTCCTTTCTGACATGTTTCTTACAAATGTCACCCAGACTTTCTACTATTTTTTATCTGCCATTTCTCAAACCTTTCAGCTCAGCACAAATGGTAATAATAAAAAGGTTTACCTTTTCATTTTTACTAATTGGGCCGTGCACGTGAGGTGGTCGTTGGATACTGTGTGTGATGTGCAGTCTTGACACTGGGAGGTGCCAGGTAATCAAAACATGCTGAATCAGTTAAAACTCATTCATCTTGTTCTTAATTTAATAAACTTGTGTTTTTTTTGGTTGTTTTATTTTTGGATGGAATATTCTTCTCAAAATTTAAAAGTAATTTATCTTGAACCAGAACAGCTTTCTTTTCTGAAGACATGTGACAGACAGCATTGGTTAGTGGCTAGATTTAGTTTACTCAAATGTCTTTATTTATCGACGATTTAATGGTAGTGAAGCTCATACTTTTGTTTGCAGAATATAAGTTTGTGAAGCTACCTTTTTGGTTAGCTGTGCTCACCACTGGCAGTCTGGCTCTCCTCTCTGGATCTAACCACAAGAACACTCCGCTGAATCAGCACCGCAGGACTATCTAATATCCAATATATAAAAATAATTCACTGCAGTCAAAAACCTGTGGTTTTGTGCTTTAAAGTCCTCATTGTCATTCTTGCCATGGCTGGGGCAAAAAGGGGCATAAAGCCCTAAATTTTAACTCCGTGAGGCAAACTTTGGACCAGATCAGTCTTGTTACCTTCAGGCTAAACTGAGTCTTTTGCAAACCAAACAGAGAATTATATAGAGGAGAGCCTAGGTGTGCAGAACTGAGCCGTCCCCATGTTTCACCATAGAGATTGTGCATCAAGGCTTATGTTCAGTGTCACTTTCCCGCAACAAGACGTTTCACATGGAAGCCAATGGCTAGATTTTGGTCTCATCTGATCAGAGCACCTGATGTGCAAACGGAGCTTTTGTCATGCAGACTTTGCAGCTGAGTTAGCGCTAGGACTAGTGGGGTATGAAACAGGCAGCTGTCCCACTGACAGATCCTCCAGCCTGAGCTGTAGGTCTCTGCAGCTCCTCCATAGTAGCCAGTGTTTTTTTGGCTGCTTTTCTTGCCCCTTTATAAAAAACACTTCAAAGCAGGTTAAAGGAGCTGTTTTGCTGTCACTGAGTGTTTTGCAACCGGACTGATGCGGCTGGGAGGTAGCAACCAACATGCCTGTGTTGTACCACTGACTCGCCAGTGAAGGTTGTCACAGCCCCATCTGTGGCGACAAGCCAGCTTTGCAGGTTGAGGGAGTTATGTAGTCATGGCAGCTGGACTTTATTTGCTCATAAGTTGACTAGAAATGACAGATCGTAGCACCAAATTGCCTTTGATGCATTAGGAGGCTGAATGGAAATGCATGCCAAGCTTTTATTATTTTTATTTGTGAAAAGTGTAAAAAAAAACATGTGTTGTTTTTTTTTACTTTGTATTGATTGTGTTAGACATTGAAAATTGTGGTTGTATTGTAAAGAAAGGGGGGGGGGTCACAGGGTGTGAATACGTTGTTGAGCATGTTCATGTGCACATGTATCAAGGAACAGGATAGATGTTTATATGTTCATCTGTGTAAATGGCCATTAGTAAAGGGAAGGATTCTTAGCGAGATTGAAGATGCCCATTTTACATTTGGTTTGCAGAGACATTTACCTAAAAGCCAGACACAAAAAAAAATATCCCCCCAAGAAAGAATTCTGACAAGTTTTCACAGAAGCATGACTTTATGGATCTCTCAGGAATATTTTATGACTTCTGCTCATTGTTAACATTAAAACATCCCATATACAACAAAACTGGCATTGCAGAAATGCTCAAACACGTATCCTACCTCAGATGATCCTATAAATAGCAATCGGGTTCTTGAGTCTTCTGGTGTATCAGCATTTCAAAACGAGTCAAATCTATTTTTCACACATTTTATCACAAAGGGACAGTTTGAGTGTCAAGAAGGAGAGGCACTGAGGGGTATTTTCGTTGTTGGCCTTTTGCCCTCATAAAGAATTGATGTGCCCTCAAGGATCAATGATAGATATTTCATCTTGTTTCTCTGCAGGTAACCTTTTGATAACAAAGGATAGCAGCAAAGACTGTGACATGGAGTTCCTTTAAACAGAAAATGAAAAGATTAATGATAAACCTCTTTCTTACAATGTGACAGCTCGTCTTCCTGTCAGTTCTCATGTTCCTCGACACCATAGCGTCTAGATCATCCCTGCCAGCCAGGGAGGAAGAAAGAGTCCCACGGATCCCAGAATACACACCAGCACAAACATCCAAAGGAATATCCTGTCAATGACCATTGCCACATACTTCCAGTCCTCCTTCACCTGGCAGAAAGGACAAAAAGCACAGAGAGACATTTCAAATTTCACACCACGCCACTCTTCTATTTAACAGCCGGCAGTTTTCACCTTTGACTGATTTCCCTTGAATGGTTAATGCTTTCTTTCACCACGAGGCTGCTTCCTTCTAAATGTCATTCAATCTTCGCTGTGAAATATTCAATGTCAAATTCTAGATGTCCTGCTGTTTTGATGACTGGCATCCTGTGGCTATAGATCATAAGTGTAATGTAACATTTCTGCATTTCACATTGTCAGGCATCTGTTCTTCCTGCATTTGATTTCCAGCTTTTTGTTAGGGAAGCAAGACATCGGCATCAGTGCGTCCCAGATGACTACTGGATGTGAGAAAAAATTGCAACAAAGGGGAGTATTTTGATTCTTGCATTGCTGATTCTTGCAACAAATTATATTGCTAAATTTCCACTTTTGTGGAACTTTTCTTAACACTTGTTATACACCAGTGTTAAGAAAAAGTATTTATGCCCTTACAGATTTCTTTGGTATTGTAATTTATTCAGATCAAACAAATGTCATTCAGACAAATATAACCAAACTGATCTTTCTTGATCTTTCATGGATTAAAGTATGAACTTTGCTTAGGAGAATCCAAAACTTCAATTTTTCTTTATTTAACCATTTAAAAATAGACTTGCTGGTGTGCTTTGGGTCATATTCCAGCTGAATAATCCAAGTGAAGGTCAGAACTTTGCTTTGGGATGTTCAGATAGACAGCAAATATTTTCTTTTGCAAATAGAGAGCATTTCGTTTTCTAAATAATTTTTTGTGAAGTTGTATAAAGGTGGCAGAACAACTTCCCTTTGGAACCTACCCTTTTCTGACAAGTTGTTACCTCAACTGAAATCAGATTTTTTTTTATGTGACAACAATAAATAGAATAAGAAAGGCAAGCCCAATTTCCTCTTGGTTTCGTTCGTTGCGTGCAAACTAGTGTTAGCACTGCAGTACAGCTAGCTGCTGCTGGATATCAGAAAGGTAACACTTTAAATCTCCCATCCACGATTGCTTTAAAAGTTGCGGTTCCCTTTATTTAGATCAAACTTTAAGTGTAAAAACCCAACTCCACAGATTACACCACGTCATGGCGTGCTAAACAAAGATAAACCCAAACTGTAACAGTATGTGAAAACGAAGTATTGCCCAAAAACATATTCATGTAAAAAAACCATCAATGCTTAGAATTCAAAGAGGGTATGCTTTCTTCTCACCGTGACTTTGAATAATAAACAAATGTGTAAAATAAAGCAGTGTAAAGCATCACTTTTTACAGTTCACATGAGCTGCTACTGTATCTAGTGTCTGCCCTGTGAAGCTGTTACCTCAACTGTCCAAACTAAGAGTTAATCTGAGACTTCTGTACTGATTGATAACCAGGAGTGTATTGGAGCTAGCAGTATTATAAGTGGATGATATTTCTCCAGAGAAAAGTGTGTCTCACAAAGAGCTTTCTAATTGCTGTCATTATGGGGTTTGTTAGCTGATGTGAGTATAAGCTATTACTCTGAACCCCGATAAGAAGGTGAGTCCTTTAAATTGTGCTGTTGTGCCTATGTTTGAGACTCTTACTCTGAAGTATGAAAGGGAATAGTTCTTGAGGTGCCCTGCTGTGTTGACAGAGCTGACTAAAAAGACTTTGCCAGACAGGATGACAACACTTGGTTACAAAATCATTGAGGATTTACCTGTTAGCATTTTGTGCACTCAGTAGGAAAAAGATACCAATGACTTAAAGGACTGTGAGAACAATTCAAATGGATAACAATCAGCTGCTAATGGTATCAAAGTTGGCATCTGCTTTCGAGCTAAGTAAACTAAAGATATAGTTCACAGTTTTTTATGGTGTGGACTGCACTCTCCAGTTCAGGACAGATTTCTTTTAAACCAAACTGGAGATTTAAGAATAATACATTTAAAGACAGTTTTTCATACCTCTTGGTATTAAGACCACCTTAGAATTAGGTGACCATAAAAGCTGCAATGTATGGGTTAATTAACCTGGACCAGAACATCCTACACTAATTACAGCTTCTTCTAAATACAGTTTGTGATGTTCAGTGTTGATTATAGTCTTGTCACACCTCCAACACTAACAGATATCCTCTATAGAACTCATACCAAATTATTAAACCAGCCCTTTAAGCCTAAACTCTGATTGAAAGACTTATCTTATTGTCATATATTTGTTTTTGTCATTATTGTTCCAAAATGAGTTTCATCATAAGTGTGATTTATCAAATGAAAGTAGATATCAAAGTGTTTAATATGCTTGATTTTTATTGTGTTTTTGTGGGTTCTCCAGAGTTATTATTAGTATCTTTGATGTAATCTGAGTTTGAGTGTTAATGTCTTTAAAAATTGAGGCCAAAGTTTTAAGATATGAAAACAAGCTCATAAATTATGAAACGTTAAATAGAGAGTGAATGTGGGCAACTAAGCTGGAAAGTGCTGTGAAAAAGTAAACTTTTTTAAACTAGGAATTCAGGTGTGAGGCTTTCTGTGAATATTATACAAGGGGATATGAGATTAATATCAATGTCCAATAACATATGTTAAATGAAAAAGTCTGAGAACAATTTCGGATGCACTGCAAGTGTCTATGCATGTCCATCAATACTAGGCTTGCTTATTAAAATAACATAGATGGCATATTAGAAGAAGACCACACTATAAAACAGACCAACAACAACAACAAAAATTAAAAACAAGTAATTTTTTAAAGCATGCAAACAGCCATACATTTCCTAAACCCATGCCTATTATTAAAGGATACTTAGACACAGGTGAACAATTTTCATTGTTATTATTGAAATCTCACAGACAAAAAAATTTAAAAATGCAAATTCACAGAGTAACAAATAACAAAATAACAAAGCTGGAACTAGGGATGCCCCAGTTTATTTGCTTTAGGGTTCTGATTGATTAATTTTAGTGATAGTATAGGTATTTTCTGATAAAACTCATTCCCCAGTACCTGTTGTACTGTTATTGGTTCACTGTTAATGTTTACGTTAGGCACACACCTAGCAACAATGTGCCTGACTTGGAAAACACATTATTTTTGCACATTATTTTATTGATTGAATCTAGGTTTTCTGCTCAGAATCAAAATTTTATTCACAGTTGAACAGATTCCTGTCTATCTGTGCCACATGATCTCTTCTCTGCCAGCTACACTCAGGTATCCAAACACACCTCTCAGTACAGGTCAAAGAGACCGTTTATTAAGTTGTACAATGTTCGATGCAAAATAGGACGTTTCAGAAGTTGGAAAATAACGTTCTTGTCCACAAGCCATTGAAATGTTGAAATGGGTTAAGAACAAAATCATCAACGAGACATATCAAAAGCGAGAGTATACATGCTAATGTTACCCTGAGACTTAAACAGTGACCCATGAAAACAATACGTCCTGGATTTATTAAGCACCAGAACTTTTTGTGCCCTGTTAAATATACAGTCATATTCACCAAATTAGAAAATGCATTGTAATGAGACTTGTTTGTCTCACATTTAATTAGGTATTAAATATACTTTTCATTGAAAATTATTTAAATGTTTTTTTATTATTATTGGTCCTGGTGTAATATTCTAATTTTAAGAGCTGCGCTTTCATTAGCTGTAAGCTTGAAAATCATAAACAGGAATAAAGGCGTGACAGCGCTGGCTTGCGTGTAATTGCTCTACATAAGGTGTCAATTAATGAATGGAGTTACCAAAATAAATGGACTTCTCAATGCTATTCTAATTTATCGATTGACTCTGTCTGCTTATGTGACCTGATCAAGTAGTAGATTGAGATTGAGGATGACCTGCAGAAACTGTGGTTGGGCCAAATTATCTGTTACTGTAAAAAAAAAAGAGACTGTTGGAGTTAAAATGGGAGGGACTGCACTGTCCCAAGTGCAACTTCCAAGTGAGATGTTATGAAATGTAAAGAGTTCTTTTACTGTACTTTAAAGCCACCAGTTTTTCAGCATTGACATGGCATTTATTACCTCTAACAAAGTATGAGCCGGTGCCTATGCATAAATGAATTAGAGCCGCAAAGAAGGGACAAGAAAATTTGTCCATCCCTTGATGAATTTAAGTGATGGATGTCCTGATAAACTCTTCCCTTGTACTTCTGGTTTGTGCACAATCAAGTAATAGCGCTGCAGCACAGCTAGCTACTCAATAAAGCTAAGAAAAAAAAGTTGTTGAAATCTTATAAGCAATAGCTTCAAAATTATATGTGATCATTGTTTGTTTGTTTTTGCAAAGTGACAAGCATTTAAATAAGTAATTACAGAAGGGGAAATGTACAGTCCTTTTCACTGTTGGTGTTCCTGAGGCTGCTTTGTAATTGCCAATATAGCCATCATGATATATGTTGCTCCGTCAAAGAGTGATATTGCTACTAGTGTTTAAATGCAGCAAATTGTAGTAAACAATTTAGCATCTTAAGTATTTTATAGCCTTTTTCAAAAGAGTAAAACCAAACGATAAGATAACACCAATTTCAAATGGCAGTTAATCTGATGCAAAAATATGAAGGAGTTTTACACCTAATGCTGATTTTTTTTTTTTTTTGCTGGTTTTGAAATGCAAGCTTGTGTATATTGTTGGGCCACTGTCAACGAATACCAAATAGGAAGGTGAGAGATGATTTGTTACCATGGTATTCAGCAGCAAGACACGATACAATTTTAAAGTGATCTCTGAAGAATCAAGCAACATCGGAAAAAGCTGCAAATGGCATGATGTATCCTCATAGGTGGAAATACTTCCAAGAAGTGGCTTTATAAAGGACACAGGAGGAAGGAGATAAAGATAATGTTGGACTATGGAGCTGCAGTCTCTTGTGTAATGGACATTTCTTTGGACTCAGGCATAGCATGCAGAAAGACACTGTGTTGGAACATAGTGGTGTGTCTTTAATTTTAGTAGAACATTTCTTACTTTGTTTATAAGCAGGTTCAGCCAGACATTTTTCACTTTGTCTTGTAGGCAGGAGACTGGAGATCTTTCCACCTTTCGTAGATGACAGTGTACTCAGACATATCTCATTTCGGGTGTGAAAAGCAAAAAGCATAACCTTTTGCTTTAACCACACATTAGTTTAGAATCTTTTGAAGGAGAAAGAAATAGAAAGACAGTCTTTGAAAAGGATCTTTTTATGTCTTCAGTCTAATTGAGCTGCCGTACTTCTTTAATCAGTTTATACCCTTCAATGTTTTTCTTTGCCAGCTTTTTGGTAATTAGTAATGGGGTGTCGGAAAATCTTTCTTTCTCTCTCTTGTTCCACTGCCGGATACTTGAAGGAATGTTTGTTCTGCATGCAAGCCACTTCACTTCAACCTATGAATCTGTAGATATAAAACTCTTTAAACACAGGAGATGGACTAGTGTTATGTTGACCCAGAACAGCATGTTTGACACAGAACCAATTTCAAATGAGTTCTTTAAGCACTATGTTTTAGCAGCTTGCCACCAGGACGCATTTTGTTCCCATTTCTTTAGTTAAATCCATAAAACATACCAACAAGGTGATTCCCTAAGGGCAATCAGCAGAAAGCTTGGCATAGAGTAGATGATCAACTGAAGGATAATGGATCTCTCTGTCCCTTGAGTTAAAGCATTGCTGTTTTTTTCCCGTTTCTTACATGAAAGACTTAAAGACATTGTCTGTGGTAGAGTATTTTGTTGGTACTCACACACCTTTGTCCTTCACCTTTCAGCCTTCCTTCTATTCTTTAGCACACTCTGCACAAATTACCTTCCGTATGCCATTATCAGTACCACTTTTGAAAGATTACAAATAGGCCTGGATCCTTAGAATAGGCATGTAAGGAAAAATGACTAATGGTTTAACACTTTCTGGCAGAACTATCTATATTTGACATGTCTGACTACGTTTTGTTTACTTGATGCACTTCAGGTCCCATGCCAGTTCAACATTACAATATCTTTGTGTGTATTAACTTCCTGCTTTATCAGTAAGGCTTCCTAGGAAAGAGTTAATTCTTATAACTTACTGAGAAGTCTGCATCCTCTGCCTTGAGGTGATCTGCGATGTACTGAACTCCCTCTATGGCTCGTTGCATAGCTGGGGAAATTGTTGGAATCTGAGTATCTTGTTGGGTGCTTGCTTCTTTGGTGGACACTGCTGCTGGGGTGTTGGTCAAGTGCTCTTTAGAGACCATTTCTTTCACGTGTCTCGGTGTCCCCAATGCACCATCATTGTGCAGACAGCAGTACTGAATGCTGTGTGAGCGACAGAGATGTTCATGTCTCAGAGGAACCTGCTTGTGTTGGTTGCACATTTGCTCTGCACTTTGAGAGCGGCCATTTAATGCCAGAGTACTTGGCTGTTCACCAGACAAGCTGTGAAGTGAGTCCGGAATCAAAGTTGGAGGCAAAGATAACTGAGAAGCGCACATGGTTGCAGAGTTGTGTCCGCGCAGGGAATGCTTTTCTGTGAGGACCGAGTATTTGACAGAGGCGGATCGATGGAAAATGCTGGCATTCAATGGATGATCTTTTCTCGCGTCATCTTGAGGGGAAGAGGGTGGAGACGGCGAGCAGACGAGGATTCTCGGACTGTCAGCTTGAGTTTTTGGGGGTGCGTTATCCGCCTGTGCCATCTGTCTGAGCTCCGTGTCCAGTCCGATCCAAAAAGCCTGCGAGTTGTTTGTCGTGGAAATCACGGTCGGGCGGTGCATCATCTCGATGAGCTTCTTGCAGTGCTGCTTTGCTGTACCAGGTGGACGTTTCATGAAGAGCACTCGAGGCACCAAGTCCAGGAAAACCCTGCGCACCCACTGGGGCATGCCGTGAGTTTTTGGCGAACGGTGATGGACATTTAACACAAAGACTGTGATTATAATGGAGAGCGTGACAAAGACCATGGTGAACAGCAGGTATTCACCGATAAGGGGGATCACCAGTGACGTAGATGGGATAATCTCAGTGATCAGCAGGAGAAACACGGTAAGGGACAGAAGAACTGAAATACACAAGGTGATCTTCTCTCCACACTGGGATGGCAAATAAAAGACCAGAACCGTCAAACAGGAGATAAGCAAGCAGGGGATAATCAGGTTAATGGTGTAGAACAAGGGGAGCCTCCGAATGATGAAGTAGTAAGTGATATCCGCGTAGATCTCTGCACAACACTCATATTTTTTGGTGTTGTACTTGCCCACTGCATTAACAATGACCCACTCGCCGCTCTCCCAGTAGTCCATCTGGTCCACATCACTGGCCATGCTGATCAGATCGATCTTGGCGCGATCGTAGGTCCAGGAGCCAAACTTCATCTTGCAGCTCTGCTGGTCGAAAGGAAAAAACGTGACGTCTATGCTGCACGATGACTTATAAATGGCGGGAGGTGTCCACTTTATGTGACCGTCATAGAACAGGTGGGCTTTCGTGAGGTGAGTTACAGCAAAGTCGCCATCCGCACTAAAAGGAGAAGGGCATAAAAGAAGACCTTAGTTCACATTTTTGCCACAGTTAGAAGTTTTGTTTTAAGGATGAAATCTCTGAAAGATTTGACGAAGACATATTTGGATTGGTCAAGGTGTCACAAGCTCTCAACCACTTCTGTCCTAGATAAAAAAAAAAAGTATCATGGAAATAGCTACACCTATTGCATTTGAAATGTAGAAATAATTAGTAAAATTTCCATATAATGGCAAAATAGTTTATTGATTGTTGTTCATTTAAATTTGTTAATTTAAATCCTGTAATTGGAAATGGAAATACATAAGTGTTGGAATAAATCAAATGAGATATTGACATTCCAGGTATCACTGAGTTACTGACAAAAATAGTTAAATAGCATTTATTCAAATTATTATGGATATGACCTAAAATTTTCTTTTGTTTTACAATGTAAATTGTGCTGTTTAATATGTATACTCAGCTAAATGCAACAAAAAATATCATAAAATAATTTTAAACGTCTGTTTTCATGCCAGCTATGATGAAAGAGTTTTTCTCTGTCCCTTTGATCTGTCGGAGCAACAGCTGCTCAAACCGGCTTTCTCTTAATTATCTCCTTGTAGTTTATTTGGCTAATCTCTTTGTGGACACTAAAGCTTTCATTTCATTGCAGGTTTCCCCTCACACACCTGAGCACCATATTTATGAATAACAGCTAATTTTTTTTTTTTTGTTCCTGATGCAGTTTTTAAAATATGGTTAACCTCCCTGATTTCAAGGAAAATGAACATATTTTACAGCACTAGCTCTGCTACCCTTTTAAACACAGCCAATTATAGTTCATCCTTTTCTCCTAACAGCATGTATTACTTTCTGTGATTTGGACATTTCTTTGTAAGCTGTTCCATTAAGGCTGACCTGGTTCACATTAATTTTAGCCTAATTACATTTTGAAACAGGCAGACGACAATAAAACAGATTCATCATGTTTTCCCTCCAGTCACGGCAACTGTTGAAATTAAGTCATCAAACTCTGGAAGTGACTTGACATATGATTTGGAAAATGGTGAAAATTATGAGCCACAGAGGGGGAGGGGTGGAAGTCATTCAGTTTAATGTATTGAAACCATTCCTTACTTGTTGTAGAGGACAATATCAGGTCTCCAGATGATCTCTGAGGGTATACGTATTGAAGTGACGTTTTCATATTCCTCTGGGTTCCAACGCAGTTTGTAGTCGTTCCATTCCTGCAGGAAAACATAAGCTAAATTCATGTATTGCGGCTTTGTATCAGAATGCATCGTTAGCATTGGTTTTGCCTCTCATGATCTCTTACCTGCTTAACCCAGACATTTGTTGTCATCATCTGGTTCTTCTCATCCTTTAACAGGGAAAAAGCAAATATTGTAGCATTAAACACATTTCTAAATTCATTGCTGGAATGAAAAATGGAAGAAATTTATTAGAGATATTTATTATCAGTATGGAGAGTATGGAGTTCTAGAGGTTCATTGTGCAAAACTCTGAGAAAATAACACATCAGCTTCCTGCAGTAGCGCCCTGTTACTTTTCTGGCAAGCTGCTTTCTCCAGCTCCTCCTCAACAGCATCTAAGATGTGGCAGTCAGCGAATAGACTCTACAGGAAAAGACAACTTCAGCTGGAGTTGACACTCACAACCAGGCATGTTGAGCAAGCGCTGTCAACTACCCGAATGTCAAAAAAAAAAAAAAGGGAAATTGTCCCCAAAGTGAGGCAGGCTGCACAATCTATAAGGTCCTTCAGCTAAGTTTCTGTGGATATATAAAACTGTATTACATGAATATGAAAAATACACATGCGTTTGTTGGAAACTACGAAATGAAATCATGCACAAAGATGTTCTGGCAAGATGTAGTGTGACTGGATATCTGTTTGGATGACAGCTATGAATATTTACAGCATGCGTTAGCATATCTGACGACTGGATTTAATTTGAGGGAAAATAATAGAACCTCTTTTGCCGCGGTTTCATTTCCGCAGATAAGTGATCTGTCTCAAAATGTGTTTTACTTGCTTGATGAAGGTTTGCGCTGGTCATAATGAATCTGGATAAACAGAAGGAGCGCAACTGAAGAGAGACATTAATGCTGCAAGAGAATATAATAACAAACCATAACCCTCTCCAACATGCAGTTTGATTTATTGAAGAAGCTAATCTGCTAATTAGCAATGGAGCTTTCGAATGTGTTTTACACAGTTAGCCAGTGCTAAAATTTGTCTGTTACGTTGAAGCTGCACATTTTGTCATGATATATCAACCTCTTGTATGGATTTTTCTTTATTTTATACGATAGACCAAGACAGGCTGAGAAGTGGAAGAATGATGAAAAGTGTATTTTACACCACCTCCCCAGAAAAATGTTGCTCGTATTCACATTTAGCTCATCTACTCCAATTCCCCAAAAGTCCACCTATACGTAATTTAATCTCACCATGCAAACAGCTGATCTGTGTACCTCAGAGGTTTGTTGGGGAAAATTAGAGAACAAACAGACCAACAGACTTGTGACCAATGAGAAAAAGCCAAGAGGCCTGTGGTAACTCTGGAGGAGCTGCAGGGATCCATAGCTCCAGTAGAAAAGTCTGTCAAAAGGACAATTATTAATTGTGCGTGCCACAAATCTGTTTGTCATAGAAAAGTGGCACAAAGAAAGTCATTGTTGAAGGAAAAATAAAAGGCAATGCTGCCTGTTTGAAGTTTCCCACATGTCATGTAAGGGACAAAGCAAACATGTGAAAGAAAGTGTTGCAGTCAAATAACATCACCACTGGAAGATTATCAAAATTAACGGGAAACCTAATGAAGCTAACAAAAATCTGGAAGAAAATTTATTAGAGGCCACAAAAACATGAGAATGGAGAACCACTTTGTAGCAGAACAATGACCCTGATTATACAACTAGAGCTGCAATGGAACGGTTTAGATCAGGAGTCACCAACAAGTTGCTTGTGGGCACCAGGTCGCCCCTAAACGACCACATGTGGTGCCCTCAAGGCTATTCTAAAAATAGCACAACCATCCAGTGAGCTGCATTTAAAATGTTATTTTATGTCGTTGCTCTTCCTTTGTAATCACACTTGCATTTAAATATTTTATAAATTACACTATCTAAAAAAAAAAGCATACAAATATGTTTATTTCATGTAAAGTTAAGATGAGCTCTGCCTCTTCAAGTTCAAATGTCAGTACTGGTAGCCCTTCGTATGACACAGTACCAATGTAGTAGCTCTCAGTTTCAAAAAGGTTGGTGACCCTTGGTTTAGTTTAGGGCATATTCATGTTAGAATGACTTTGACTTAAAGTCCAGAGCGAAATCCAACTGAAAAGATGCTAGAAATGCCCCCAAAAGATTTGCAGATGTAATTGCTGCAAAGGATGGTTCCACATAGTGTTGAATTGGGGGGAGGTTAACAAAAATTCATGCAACATCTTTCTGGTTTTCATTGGTAAGAAAAATTAAAACCAAATATCCTTTTCTTTTCATGTCCCAACTCGGCACTACTACTTTGTGTTGGTCTACCACACAACACTAGACGAAAAGGCCCGAGATCCGACAGTAAAATGCAGCAAGGTTAGTTGTTGCAATGAGATAAAGTTTAAAAGGACTAGAAATGTGTAAAGTAGAACAATAAAACAGTTTAAGTAGTAGATCAACGCTGACTGCACTGAAATGATAACAAAATAATATACATTCCATAAAGAAGCAACAAAAACAATATATAAATTGCATCTTTTTTAAACTTTAAGGCTAAATAAACAGAACATCCAACGCAGAGAAAGTGTGCACACACACAAAATCAAAGAAATCTAACATCAGCTTGACTTTAATTAAGACTTTTTTTTACTGTTTACTAATGAAGCTTAGTAAGGCTGTGAGATTTCACTCACCACATCAATTAGCTGGGCAATAGACAGCCCAAAGTGGACCAGCACTGTGTCTGAAGTGTTTTGCACAGGTCGGGAGAGCTTATTGTAATGCGCAAACAGATTCTGGAGGAGCCTCTCTTCAGCATGGGCACGAGGTCCAACCTGGGAACACACTGAGGGAAGGGAAGAAGATATTAAAAATCAATAAAGAGTGCTTTGGCTTTTTACTATACATGAGCAAATTTCGCAAGGAGCCTAGCTTGCATTGTCCTTCTGTTTTTATATTCATGCTTGAAAAAGACTCATCCCACATCGATTCAAATGCATATTGCTTCCCTTTACAATGCATTCATCCTCTGTGAATTTAGCTGATGTGGCTCTAACTAAAGAATACAGAGTGTAATGTGAAAGTAGGGTGACCTCTATTATACAGGTGGCGTATGGTTACATGAGACAGTATTTGAAAGATGAGCCAGAGGGAGGTGGGGCAGTAGAGGAACAGGAAAAAAGAAAGTGGAAGGATGAATCTGAAGTGTTTCAGTCGAGATGTCTCCTGGTGTCCCTCTTCCTCCACCCCCATTCGAATATGCTTGATTTGATTTTCATTGGATGTTATTTGATTATTTTTTTGGAGCTACTGCTATTTCATTATGTTTGACCAAATTACATTTTTCAATGTCTTGTCTTTCCTGATTTGAACTTATTGTCCAAAATATCATATGTATGGAGCTCAGAGAGATTTTTCTCTCCCTAATTGTGAGTTTAGTCACACAGTTGTACATGAAGGAAAAAAGACAATGGCACCAAAAGGTATTTACACCCTTTTGCTTTTCTCACACTTTGATACACTAAAGATGCATTTCTAATTAAATCTGAGCATTTTGTCCTCATTGATCTACACACTGCACCTCATAATGACATTGCAAAAACAACCTTTTAAAAAGACTTGCAATTCTTTCTATGCCAGAAGCTTGAAAATCACATGTTTCCAAAGTATCCAAACATCTGGCTTAATTTTTAAGCACCTTCACAGCAATGGCAGCCTTCATTTGTCTTGGATATGTTACTATAAACATGGCATACTTGTTTTTTGTGTGTTGTCTTCTGATTGTGAATTGAATTGAATTCTGGGTTCTGGTTGGACTACTCAAGGACATTCACAGACGGTTCCTTGGCTTTGTGCTTTCTGGTCTTTGTCGTGTTGGGAGACAACTTGTTTTCCTTGTCTGAGGTCCAGAGCACTCTGGAGAAGGTTTAGTCGAAGAATCTGTTTTCCGTGTCATCTCATCTCATCTAAGTGCGCCCAGTTACTGCTAGAGAAAATCTCCACAGCATTATACTGCTGAGCGGTGAAAAGGTTTAATCTTAGTTTAATTAAGACTAAGAGAATTGAATTTAGCCAAAAGTCCTTTGTTGGCTAAATTCAAGTGGGCTGCTACATGCCTGTTAGTGGGGAGTGGGCTTCAATCAGGTCACCATGAAGACCAGATTCTCAGAATATGTAATCAATGGTAAATGGTCGACCATCTGGATGGTTCTCCTGTCTTCAGAAGGAACCGTTTGAGCTCCGCCTTCATTACCACTGGGTTCTTGGTTACCTCTCTGACCAGCAGCTTTTCACAAGGATTACTCATTTCAGTCTGGGAAAGGGTTCTAGGGATTCCAGTTTCGACTCATTTCTAAAAAAAAATGGAGAACACAGAGGTTTTTTGGGATGTTCAATGTTGCGTTTTTTTTTTTTTTTGCTTGCTTGTTTGCTTTTATTGTTTGTGGGGGATTTTTTACCCATAGATTTGTCCTTCTACACAAGTTGGGTATGTCTAAGAGGTCTGACGACAAGTTATTTGAGTTAATTGCTTGATCTGTGCTCTCATATGAGCATGTCAACAGTAAGACCTTATATAGACCAGTGCAAATCATTCCAAATCCTGTTCGGTCACAGATATTTGACAAATGTTCAGTGGAAATCAGATGCACCTGAGCTTGATTTTGGGTGTCAGAGTTAAAGGCAAGTTTATAAAATCGGCTGAAGATATGTTTTCTTGTCATCGTTATGATATTTTGTGTTTTTCCAATGAGGAAAACGTGAAGTGGTTTGGATAGTTTACAGTGGTTGTTTTAACTGGAAAAATGTTGTTTTGTTTTGTGATTTTTTTTTGACATTCTTTAATGCATGCTCCTGTGTGAACATCATCTATGAAGATGTTTTGCTATATTAACTCAATTCTTCAGAATTGTGACACAGGTGTTGTCTTCATAATGCCCTGCTCACGTCTGCTGCCCACTCAATCAAAACAGATGGACTGTCCTTTGGCTGACTGAAAACTGGCTTCTACCATTTTGAAAGGATTTGGATCAATATCTTATTAAATTGATATGCCTTTCCTCACACCCCTCCACCCCAGCTCTTCTATTGCTATTTGAACCTGAGTCTGTTTGACGTCTAGACACCTGATAACCTTGAAATGTTTGGACATGTTAACATTGCTGATGAAAAACTGATGTTTGTAATTTTTTTCTTTATTCGTGCAGGGTCAGAGAAATGTGCGTTGATGTAGTTATGAAATAAATGATGTCCCAGATAACTCTGAAGCTGCCTTGCAGCTAATAGGATCAGATAAGGGAACTCCTTGTGTGTCCTCACAGTGTGTGACTGATCAAGATTTGTTTGCTGTGACATTCTGTAAATCTGCATTCTCTCAGTCCATCATGCCACCAACAGCAAAACTCCCAGCAACCCCGCGACCCCATGAGGGATTAAGCGGTTTGGAAAATGGATGGATGGATATATATATATATATATATATATATATATATATATATATATATATATATATATATATATATATATATATATATATATATAATCAGACTCCAAAGCTTTAGCAAAAGTGTCTGCTCTTATTTATTAAAAAAACAAAACTATGGAACCCACAGAAATTGTAACTCCTTTTGTGAATTTAGCCTTCAGCAATAAAACCCTTTCTTCTCATTGTACAGTCTTGAGTGTACAAACATGGCTAAGATTAGAAGAAGAGCCAAACCTTATTTTAGTTTTCAGAAAGTCAAGTTCCTCTGCTGCCTTTTTATCTCTCTATCTATGTATGTATCTATGTATGTATCTATGTATGTATCTATCTATCTATCTATCTATCTATCTATCTATCTATCTATCTATCTATCTATCTATCTATCTATCTATCTATCTATCTATCTATCTATCTATCTATCTATCTATCTATCTATCTATCTATCTATCTGTCTATCTGTCTGTCTGTCTGTCTGTCTGTCTCTTCAAGTCTTTCTATACCCTAACCATAACCTTAACCTAAACCTAATTGACACCTTAGTCCTAACCCTAACCCCTAGACCTTTTTTCGGTCCTCACTTTACATCAAAGTCCTCACTTTAGTAGTAAAATGAGCAAAACATATTTTTTTTGTCAGCTGAAAGAACAAGAACACACATATGAGTGTGATCCAAAGCAATGAGATGAATGATTATGACAAGTTACATGATTAATTTAAGTTCCATAAATATGGTAAAAAATATGATTTTTTGGGATATGAGATAATACAATGTTACACAAAGTTATAGAATACAACACAATAAGGCAAAACAATACAATACAATTGAATACACTGATAGGATTCAATGCAATGTGATAAATGTTATGATCCTTGAGTGTTTGGTTAGGGTTATTTGGTTTTGGTTTTCATATGTGTTTGGATTTTGATCACTCTTGAGTTCTGTAGTATTGTTTAAAAAGTCTTACCATATTCAGTTAATTTCTCTGTGTTCATTACTGTTACAAAATAGTTTCCATATTGGTGCATTTAATTACGTTAATTTCCTACTAATTTATTAGTAGCTGTTCCACATCCACATGAGTAGCTCACCTGGATCCAATGCCATTCTCAACTCCTCCATCAGTATATAAGCTCACTGGTTTTTAATTGTTCTTTGCTGGTTCCTCCCATTCTCATTTTACTGTTTTCCTTGTGCCAGATGGATATGTTTTCTGTTTCTGTTATTAAACCACCAACATGCTCATCCCAAGTTCCTGTCTGCATTTTGGCCCTGATCTTAACATAAAAAAACGATTATACAATTCCGATACAATGTAATGCATTATGATATAAAGCTCTCCGATTTGATACAATTCTTTAAAAAAAAATTTGACAATGCCATACAGTTTTATACAATGTGATACAATACAATGATTTGATATGATACACAATGTAACATTGTGTGATACAATATGATACAGTAATGTGATGAGATACAATGTTATATGAAGTGATTCATTGTGATTAAAATACACTATGATACAATGTGATAATGTTATGAGTTTTGAGGTTGAAAGAGGGCCAAATTGCAGAAAGGGACTAGGGAGCAGCAGTGACAAAAAGGATTTAATAGTAAAATACAAAAACCCAGTGAAGCCTGAGGAGAACAGGACATTAAGCATTGATACACAAATTGGTGGAATGATGAAGAAACAGAACATCAGGCACTACAACAGATGAATCCAACATGAGAACTAAACTAAAAATGAGAATGTGAGCATATATACTGAGGGACAAGTGGAGAATGACACTGAATGCAGGTGAGTAATACAATCAGGAGATAAGATGAAGCAGTTAAAGCAGAAGGAGCGCAGGAACACAGATGAAGGGGGACTGCTGATATTAATATTTGGCACACACATTTGATTAATTTTACATATATCTCTATTGTACGAATAATGTGTTTTTGATATTGATTCCACCAAGGGTTTCGAGAGTAATGTAATTTCAATCCTGTGTATGCTGTGATACTGTGTGAGTGTGTGCGTGAATGGATGGATGGATGGATGGATGGATGGATGGATGGATGGATGGATGGATGGATGGATGGATGGATGGATGGATGGATGGATGTCATGTTTGGCAAAACATTTGACTTTCACTAATGTAGCTGAACAGGGAAACAAAGACACCATCAAACCAAGGTGAAAAGCTAACAGAGATCTGACAGAATATAATACCCAATGTACAAACTAAGAAGCCAAACAGAGGGGAATGAACCAAAATGGCTACACCTTAAAAAACACCAACAACAAGAAAATGAAGAAAACAGAGACAAAATAGAAACCCAAAAATTTTACACCTAAGGATCTTGACAGATACAATGTAATATGACGTATATATGAATATTACATGCTCTAGTACAATGTCACATGTAGTGGTATATGCTGTGACTAATCACAATGTATGAAATTATACAATGTGATATAATACAATATGATGTAAAATTATGCAATGCATACAATACGATGTGATGCAATGATTTGCAATAATAAAAACCAATGTGATAAGCTAAATTCCCCGTTGTATGTATGGGACATGATACAGTATAATGTAATTTATGATAAAAAGTGATATAATATGATACAATGCTGTATGTTATAAGACATAAGTGCAATATAATGCAATATGATACAAAATGATACAACTCGATATGATGTGATACGACATTGTACACATGTGATATGCTGTGATACAATGTAGTATAATGTAATATGATGTGATGTAACAAAATATAATATCATATGAAGTGAATCACCATGATACAAACCAAGATGATGTGATATGATACAACAAATGTGATTGTGTTGATATGGCACATTACTAATGTTATACAATTTCATATGAAACAGCTTGGTATGAAACAATTTTGATATTATGTGATATGAAAATGCAATGTGATACAATGTGAAATAATGTGATGCAATATCATGAACTGTTTCCTGATGTAAAGGGATTGTGTTATGATACAAGGCAATATAAAGTAATATATTGACACATAATTCGATGCAATATATAATGTCATAAAATGCAATATCACACATTATGTACTATGTAATAATCGTTCAATAAAACCATAAGAAGTGAATACATGATACAATGCCATGCAGAACTAAGGGCATAGTTATTACGTGAAAGAAGTTATTATGTGATACAATGTGATGTGTGATGTGATACAAAGATAATTTTTTTAGCTCCTTTTTTTCTCTCTGTCTTTTCTCCTCTCTTCACATCCAATATTTTTTGGAAAGCTATTTAAATTGCTAAAGGAAATCAAAGATGACACAGCTGAGGAAATTTAATATCTTACCTCTTGGAGTTATAGCAATGAAAACAAAGTACAGGCACGTGTGAATTTCCATCGTGGCTTCAGCAGTTTCCAACCTTGTGAGTGAACTTCCCCCAACTTCTTCTGGATTTTAGTCCTGCCAGTCAGTCATCCTGGAAGTGACCAAACCTACAAGCTCTGTCATACAGCAGCAGCTCTTCTCAGAGCAGCTTAAACAGCCAGATAGAAATCATCGTCATGTCAGTGTGTGTGAGCTGAATGTCCGGTTTTCCTGCAGGTTCCGTCTATCCATCACTACAATTCTAATATTTAGAGAAGAATCAAAGGACCACATTCAGGAAAAGTAGCTTCTCTGATCCAACTCTTAAAAGTCCCTCCTCATTCGTCCCGAGTCCTTCACCCAAGTGTAGCTCATCCTTCTCTTCCCCACCCTGCCTTTCTACATCACTCCCTCCCTCACTTCTCATCTCCCCGCCTCCTCACTTCGTCTCCCTCTCTCTCTCTATTACTCATAGAAAAACACACCTTCGTCTATCCCTTGCATTCTGTTTCCCTCCCACTCCTGCTCCTTTTTCTTTTCTTTTCTTTTCTTTTTTTTCCCTAATTAAAACAAAAACTTTTTTGACAGCCACTGCATGCATGCGAAGGACAAGAGAACCAAACGGAGATCCTCTAATGAGTATATACAGCGTATGTGAGCGCCGTGCAGTTTTTCCATATGTGAGGAGTGTTGCAGGATGTGTGCAGTTCGCTACCCGTCAATGTCCAGTGTGGTAAAAAGTGCAAGTGAGTCATAGCACCTGTACTCCTCAGGTTCCTGTGTACACGGATTCCCAGGAGAAAGTCAGCTCTACTCCCCACCCCTCGTCTATCTTAACCCTGCCCTGACCCTCACCTGCTGTCAGTTTTGCCACTATGTTATGCTTAAAGCACACACATGCGCACTGATTTCTCTTTCTTTGCAGCCTCTCGGTTCCCTTCAGAGCTTTTGCACGTCAGCAGAGCTCAGCTCCAAGGCTGACCATCTCGTTCCTTCAGTATGTGTTTACTTTAATTGCACTTCGTTATTTTAACGTTTTCCCCAGCTATTGAAAGCAGTCATGTTCTGACGACACAAAGGAAACCACCGACTGATGAAAACCTTGACACCTCAGTCATGAACACGTTTTGAGTTTGAGTGACTATGTTTTTCTAACTACATGATTGAGAGAGACAAAGGAGTTCCGGTGGAGATTTTTCTTGCTGACGTAGGTATTTTTTGTCAGATCTCCTTTTTTTGCAATGCACTGTGTGCCCACAGAGAGAAGTGAGCTCCACAGCCCAGTGCACCCATTGATTATTTAATTAAAGACAGTCTTCTTTTTCTGGCAATGACTAACTTTGACCAAATTAAATAAAGACTATTTTTTTTCCCACCAGCTTGTGGCCACAAGCCTAGATGTGTTTGCTCCATCTGAGATTATTGCTGCTCATATATATGTATGAGTATCATTGTATCATTTTTGCCTTAACTTTCAGAATTTTACATAGACAGGCTCCTTCATATATTTTTGATGTGTTTCAAACATACCAATTCCTGTCGTCTGATGTTATCAAATAAAAAGTCTGTAGTGGTCCCTCACACCTGTTTCAGAACTTGAGCAGACCCATCCTTCCAAGCTATTACACACAGACTGTGGAATACACCACTTGTCTTCCTGCGCAGTTTGGACTTAGTGATTGGATGCTTTAGTTAGATTTGGGTGTTTTATGATGTGCATTTATGATGTGCATTTTTGATTATATAGTGTTTGTTTTCTTTATGGTACATCATGGTGTATTTTGTCAAGTTTATCCTTCTTGTTAAGCGCTTTGTGATACTTGTCTGTGAAAACGTGATATATAAATAAACTTTCACTTACTAAGTTAGAGTCTTGCAGGAATTTGTTAGTGGGGCAGTACAACAGCAGAGTGGGCTGGAGGAGGGAATCTCAGTCTCAGTGAATGGGCAGGGTGCACAAATAGGCCAATATAGCCCGTTGGGTGACACATTAGTTTATCCTCCACCCACATTTAGGCTTCCTAAGATGAGAAGAACCATCTGTGCTTCTTTGCTTTTCACATGGAGACCGAGGATGCGATCAGCAGGGGTTCACTTTGCTCAGTAGCCGCCTTAATAATTCAACTTGTCCTGATATTGGAAAATCCTTACTGATACCCAGATACATTTGACCTCTGCCTGAGAGGTTTCCAGCTGTAACACACTGGTTGACCTCTAGTGAAAAACATACTTAAGATAAGTCAAAATGCTAGTGGAAAAATTATATAGTCTTCTTAACTTTGTGTTCAGATTGGTAAATGTGTTGGTATATGTGTTAGAATATTTTAAAACAGACAAATGTCAGAGGTTTTCAAAGATGGTTTAGAGTACAACCAATTCATTTAGAGCCATTAACTTTTTTCACTATTTGGTATATTACAGAGAAATTCAAACAACTGAAGAATTGTTTTCCTGAAAAAGTACTTGGAATGTCACAGTAAAAAAAAAAGAAATAAAACTCTGATGTTTTTTTTTTTTATTTTAAAATAATTTAAACATTTCTATACAGAAAGTACATGGGTAGCCCACCATTTCTATGACACTTAAAAATAAGTTCAGGTAAATCTAATTTTCACTGGTGAACATCCTTAAGTTTCTTCAACCTGACCGGAGTCTACCTGCGGTAAATACATTGAAGTGGAGCACATTTGCTTAGATAAAATCTCAAAGTTGACAACACAGAAACCAAGCAATGAAGTCAAAGAAACTGTCTGAAGACCTCAAGGTCATACTGTGGATGCACATGTCTAGCTAAGGGCACCAACAAATTCTGCAGCGTTGAACTTTCTGAAAAGCAATACGGTTTTCCTTTGTGGATGTAAAAAAATCAATGTTTCCACATAATGAATAATAAAAACGCTGTTTCTCAATATGCGTACTTGAGCGTTCTTGTGTGCTCGTGACACGTCATCAGCCTCAGCCCCAGCACTGTTCCAATTGCCAAGAACAACAGACCAAGAACGAACAAAACCCAGATGTTGTTCTCGCACCGCCCTTTTTATCAAGCATGCATCAGAGCAGATTTGTGTGTTCTTCAGACGGATCTCTTTCCCAGAATGCACTGCAGCCGCAGCTTGATTCTGGTTTTATAGCCACAATTCTGTAATTTTTTAGATATGTTTTTAGGCTCTTTTAGATTTTAAAAATATTATTGTTTTAAAAATGTTTTTAATAAAATATGCTGTAGCGTATATGTCATGGTTTTAAAGTGTTTGGCCCACATGCAGACACATACGGAAGCAGGAACAGTTTTAAGATGTTTATTTTTAGGCTAAACAAAGGGAAAGCCCACGATGTGTGCAACAAAAGAGGCCAGAACTTCAGAGCCGGAACGACTGCGGGAAGAAAGACGATATTTTACTGAGGATCGAACCAGGGGGGAATCTTCCAGAAGTTGCGCCGCTTATCGTTTGGATGGGGAGACCTGTCCGGAGGGGATGAGTGAAAAAGGAACTCTGCGACCGTAACTCTCTGATGGGAGGTGGTGGCTGAGTGACAGGAGGTCTGGCAGATGTAATACAGGCGGGGGGCCCAAACAGCACCACTGCAGCAGCAGGCAGGAGGAGCAGCTGGAAGAACCGGAGTGTGACTGATGAACCAGGTGAATCCAGGAAGGGGGTTTTCACGCCCGGCTTGGTACCACCAAGGGAGTATGAGTGGAGATGCCAGAGCAAAATCTGAGCGGCGGGGATTCGGATGACTGGTCCTCAGAGCACAGAGCCAACACAGGTGAGTAAATCCAAACATGACATACTGGAGAAGACAGGAGACAGGATTAGTCCAAAAACAGGGTTTCCAAAACCTCACAGGTACGAAGCTCGGGAGACAGATCTGTGGCCTAGGCATACCACGACGGGGTAACACTTTGGAGTCTTCCAGCTGTCTGTGCACTCCTTTTAAGCCAGAGACGAGGGTTCCCAAATGAGCCGCAAGTGCGGGCCACGCCCACCCGTCAACTGCAGCCACCTGTGAAGCAGAGTTAGAGAGCACGGAAAACAGAGAACCCTGACAGTATAAATAGTTTTGTATGTTAAAAAAAGGCTAAAGAACTTCAATTATAATTAAAATTAAAACCCAAAATATTACCTCTCACATTCAACAAGGAATACAATTCATTCATACAATTATTTCATTTTATGATCAATATAAGTAATCAGTCAGTCAGGCTTCAGAGCTTATCATAGCACTGAAACAGCTCTGGTGAAGGTCACTAATGATATTCTCATGGCCTCAGATAATGGACTTGTGTCTGTACTTGTCCTGTTAGATCTCAGCGCTGCATTTGATACAGTTGATCACAATATTCCCCTACAAAGACTTGAACATACTGTAGGGATTAAGGGGAAAGCATTTGGCTGGTTTAAACCTCATCTGTCGGACAGATTCCAGTTTGTTAATGTTAATAATAAATATTTCTCAAACTCTAGGGTCACTTGTGGAGTACCACAGGGTTCAGTCCTTGGACCAATTCTCTTTACTATATATATGCTTCCGATTGGCAAAATTATCAGACAGCATGGGATTAATTTTCACTGTAATGCTGATGACACTCAGCTATATTTATCCATACATCCTGATGAATCTAATCAACTACTTGGGCTACAGTCATGTCTTGATGACATCAAAAGCTGGATGACTTTAAATTTCCTGCATTTAAATTCCGACAAGACAGAAGTTGTAATCTTTGGACCAGAGTCCTCAAAATATAAACTGCTTAATCAGTCACTTAATCTGGATGGCATTAACTTGGCGTCTGGTAGTAAAGTGAAATATCTTTGTGTTATCTTTGACCAAGACAGGTCGATTAAATCCCATATTATACAGGTTTCCAGAGTTTCTTTTTTTCACCTCTGGAATATTGTCAAAATTAGAAATATTCTGTCCAGGGGCAACTAGTTCATGCATTTGTTACTTCAAGGCTGGACTATTCTTTACTATCAGGAAGTCCACAAAATACAGTTCAAAGTCTTCATCTTATCCAAAATGCTGCAGCAAGAGAAAATCAACAAGAGGGATCACATTTCTCCAATTTTAGCTTCCCTTCATTGGCTTTCTGTTAAATCAAGAATATAATTTTAAATTATTCTTCTCATGTATAAAGCCCTTAATAATCAAGCTCCATCATATATCAGAGCTCTGAATACCCCGTATGTTCCTAACAGAGCACTTCTCTCTTAGACTGCAGGTCTACTGGTGGTTCCTAGAGTCTCTAAAAGTAGAATGAGAGGCAGATCCTTTAGCTATCAGGCTCCTCTCCTGTGGAACCAACTCCCGGTTTTGATCCGTGAGGCAGACACCCTGTCTACTTTTCAGACTAAGCATAAAACTTTCCTGTTTGACAAAGCTTATAGTTAGAGTGGCTCATGTTACCCTGAGCTACCTTTATATATATATATACCTTTGCTATAGGCTTAGGCTACTGGAGGATATCGGGGTCTATTTTCCTCACTCTAGTGTTCTCCAATTTGCATTGCTTCTCGTCATTTCAGCTTTTAACTTTTTGTTCTTTCTCTTTTTTTCTTCATAGTAGGTACACCTGGTCTGGCATTCTGTTAGCTGTGATATCATCCAGGGAAGACAGATCACCCGCTATTACCATCTGATGTAGAACAGATTACTGGATCAATGTGTGCTTCTCTGCTTGTTTGTCTCTCTTGTTGTGTCTCTGGTCTGTCTTCTCTAACCCCCAGTCGGTCGAGGCAGATGACCATTCATACTGAGCCTGGTTCTGCTGGAGGTTTTCCTTCCCGTTAATGGGAAGTTTTTCTTTCCACTGTCGCTTCATGCTTGCTTGGTATGAGGGATTGCTGCAAAGCCAAAATATGACGTCT
Source organism: Fundulus heteroclitus (assembly GCF_011125445.2). Classification (NCBI taxonomy): domain Eukaryota; kingdom Metazoa; phylum Chordata; class Actinopteri; order Cyprinodontiformes; family Fundulidae; genus Fundulus; species Fundulus heteroclitus. The sequence continues at coordinate 8,163,618 of NC_046361.1, forward strand.
TTTGAGAAATGCCCCATTGTGTGTGCGTCCATCCCGGGCTGCTCCTGAGAGAACACTTTAAAAATATATATGCATATCTATATATATATATATATATATATATATATATATATATATATATATATATATATATATATATATATATATATATATATATATATATATATGATTTCCTGGCTGGTCAGACAGGAACAGAGCAAATTACATGGGCAACAACCAAAATACTAATCATTTTGGAAGATGACAACGTCTTAGGAGCTTCATTTCAACCACTTCAATTGAAAAAAAACCAGCACAGAACAGCTTAAACACTGATTGAAATGTAGAGGGCCCAAAATGAGCGGAAAAGAAAGCAGTATTAGTAGAGAGATAGGAGAGCCTGTCCTCCCCTCTCTCCCTGCTCTCTTGCTGGGTGGCCCGATAACCAGAAAAGGGCATTCTGTTGGAAAAGTGAAGCGCAAAAAAGCCATTTCACGTTCAAAAACGATCCCAAGAAACTGCAACCGCTGACTTCAGTTTGACATTTCAGGAATGCCCTATTGCCACCATGATACAGAACTTTGCCTCCTGTCTCCTTCCTTTTTTTCTACCAATGATGTAGTGTGTAACTCTGATTTTCAAGAACCGTTGTGCTTGAACAAAGATAGCTATACAGGATGTTTTAAACCAATTGCTTAGTCAAACAAAATGGTTTCAAGTTATGCTGAAGTTTCAAGGAAGCACAGAATGCATTACTAGCACCCTGGAACGCATTCACATTGTTGGTTCTGTTGTCTCATTTTCCTCTTGACAATGCCCCATAGACCCTAAGGTCAGTTTGGTTACCAATAGAGCACAGTAACCCCTTGGTCCAGCTGGAAAATAAAATCAACATCTGCATAAAGCTTTGTATTCCTTGGGGATAAACATTTGATGTTGTCTGTTCCAGGAGTGGCTTAAAACAAGACGTTCCCATATGCTGGGAACGTCATTTTGCGGCGGCTCTTGAAGCACTGACTCCAGTTTATGGAGTGAGGTTTGCCGTTGTCAGTTGAGAACATTTGAAAAAGTGCAAGAAATGTGAACACCTGTGCAATGCATTGTATCAATGTGATTCCAGTTCAAACATTTTAATGTCATGGGGGGATTTTTAAACAAATATTTAAATCTAAACGTGGTATTCAGTTAAATAATATGCATTGCAACAGCCAAGTAGGAGGTGAAATACAGACATGTTCATACAGTCAATAGTCACTGGGGGACTGAATCATATGCGAGAAAAGTAGCCTTTCTGATGAGCTCCCAGAAGTGTGTGAAGTATTTTGTGTATTGATCGGATCATAGTGCGATCCAGCTGAAGCCCGCTATGAAGAGGAGAACTCCCTAAAACAGCCCCAGGTTCTGGGTTCATCTGGTCAACTTTCACTCAGCACTACGTGTTTTAGCACAGCACAGTGATTCACACAGCCTTCTGTTGCTCTCATACACCAGCACACACCAACACCTGGATTCATCCCATGCATACGTAAGCACGTTGCCCACCGGGGTTGCCGAGATCAGCTGTCAGTCACAGCAACTGAAAACATGAGTCCCATTGCATTTTTCCTGTGCTGTTTGCAGGGAATAAAAGGGATTTACACTCTTCCTTAAAGGGATATGAACAGCAGCTTTAAATATTAATCACACAGTTGTTACGGTTTTCTCACTGCCATGTTTAATTTAAGACCAGAGCCAGTTTGGATACAACAAGCATCCCTGAAGCAGCAAACGGATGCCGAAGCCACCCGGAATGCTGTCAGGAGTGGCAGATACTGACGTTGTTGGAAGTCGACCATGAAGCCACCAGTGGCTGTCCAGGGCAGAGGTGAGCTGGCCTATGAACAGATGTGAACAGCACGGCACCTGCAGCACCTGAGGAGCAAATGCCATCTGTTCACCAGCTAAACATGCTTTCTTGACAAAATGTACACAACATTTAGAGATTCCTCTAAGAAATGCAGTCGTTCTCAAAGGTGTATAAGGTCATAGGTGTACACATCCTTGAGTTGATACTTTGGTGAAGGATGAGTTAATTTTATTCAGTCTTCTTTAGAAGGTGTCAGTAATCATGCCACATCTTCACTTGGTACTATTCGCCAGTCTCCCTTTCCTGAAGTTCTCCACATTCTTTTTCAACCATACAGATGTGAAAACGCTTGTGTGTTTTGGACCATTGTGATACTGCTTAACACAAGTAAGTTTGGTTTGAGCATTTTTCAAACCCTTAAACAAGATGTATCTATCACAGTAAATTTATGATTTAAACCTTCAGTTGGTAACTTTTGTACAAATAAATGTTTTACATAATTGTTGAAACTCTCACTATGTCGTATAATATGAGACAGATAATTTGTGAAAAAACATCAAGGTCCTCTGGCTCCTCCCTATGGTCCTACTGCCATTTGCAGAAATATACCTCTCAAGGTCCGAAACAACCAATCAGAGTCAGGAGGAGTGTCTTAGCAGTAGGGATGGGTACCTTTCGCATTTCAACCGATATGGTACCGATACGATACCTGGGAATCGATACCTGTACCAGTACCAGATGTTGGTACGTTTGTGTCTTAGATGTTTGTTAATAAAATCTCTTTTTTTTTTCAATTCAACATATTTATATATGCTTTATATAAACTTGTTTGGATCTACAAATGAACCTCATTAAATAATTTATGAATTTTAATACATTGCCTTAATCCACACCACATAAAACTAATTTTTACCAAAACATCAGTTATCAGAGGCGCACTCAGTGAACGAGTTGAATACAGGTTTGAAGCTATGTGTCAATGTAAATTCAGGGTATTATTTTAGTGCAACAGTTTCAGAGAAGAAGAAAAAACTATATTAAAAACAAATTTATGGTTCATGTCCGTCATGGAAAATCACCCACTCTTCCACTCCCTCAGTGTCACAGTGATGCACTTAGGTACCGAAAGATGGTACCGTTTGATTTGTGTGATTTGATACTCTGTGGTACCAACAGGATTCCATCGGTACCTGTAGAAGTATCAAATTCAGTACCCATCCCTACTTAGCTGTAGGGCTGGGCGATATTAAAGACAAGCTATATTTCGATATTTTTAGGCAGAATGCCGATATACAATATTTATCTTGATATGTTTTTCTCCTAATTATGAAAAGGCATCTCTGAATGAAAGCTTTATCCCAAAAGTCTCACAGACATTTTTTTTTAAACAAACAGTTGTGGATAAATATGAGAAACAGCTGAAAAATAACCTGCTGGAATACATACAAATATAGTTATAACACAACGTAGGCCATATTGATGTAAATGATATAGTCTCATCTTAAATCTCTTTAAAAAAATATATATATATTTTTCAAATCTCGATATATTGCCCAGCCCTACATAGCAGTGTCCATTATGTTTGTGTCTGCACTACTCACACTCCTCCCCCACACAGTGTGTATTATCATATAAGCTCAAGATTGCAGAAAAACTGACGTTACAGCAGAACTACCAATTTCTCTGGCTCCACCTGCTCAGAAAACAACAACGAAATAGAAGGAGACGACGACGAAAAGCAAGCTAAAACGAAAGAATTAGACTGAACTGAAATGAAAAGAAGTTCAACAGCACACCAGGTTCCTCTGTGGAGAGAGGGCTGCAGAGCAGGAGAGAGCAAGGGGGAGAGACCTGTGAGGTGTGCTTGTTCAAATCTTCTACTTCATTTGGTATTTTTTTGTGAGATTTCTTCCCTGTGTTCCTTCCTATTTATCTGTGCTAATTATCTCCCTCTGTTCTCATTGTTCTCAGCTGTTGTTCATGCGTCCTGATTACTTTCACCTGTGTTCTGTCTCACATTCCTCCGCACCTCCCTCTGTACTTAAACTCCCTGGTTTATTTGTTCATTGCTGGTTTCTCTGTGGATTTATGCTGCATGCAACCCTGTTTCTCCATTTTTGTCTCTGCGTTCCACTCTGGTTCCTGTGTTTCATGCCAGATTTCTTGTTTGACAATCCTTTCACTACTACTTTAACTTTGCCATCATTACATTCAGTGCTAGGGTCCTCCGTTAATCCCAAACATGATAGTTATCATTGTCTGTTATTAAAATATTTATATCTATAAGGCTGCAAAATCTTTTTATAGTGACTTGCAAATATAATCGACAAGCAAACATTTTATTCATGTCCTATTTTTTTTTTTCATCAGTGTCTGTTATCCAGCATTGAGCTGGAGTACATGATGACCCAAACAGTAGGCAATATAACATTTTATTGAGCTTCCAAAGTGGAGAGATCATGAAATTGTATGTGAGACATGTTCCACCCTGTGCTCTTGCACAGATTTACTTTTATTTTTCTCCTTTTCCTTTTGCCTTGTGTGCTAGACTTTACCTTGCAAGAGCCCAATTTGCCTTTTACGTTGTAAATCAAAGTACAGTTTTTATCTATTGCTTAACAGTCTTCGTAATTAATGTCTTAAATTCATACAAGTTGGAATAACTGCCAAACCACTTATCGTAAATTAATTTAGATAAATTCTGATTACAAAAAATTAAAGCCGATTTTACTGTAAGGATAACAACTAACTAATTAAAGAGATATATTTTTTCTTCTTTTTTTGGATACAGAGGGAAAAATCAGGACAGCAACAACAAGCTAACCGTAAGCTTTTATGTAGGCTACGGTATGTAACAGTCCACTGAAAGCAGCAGCCACATGAAGGTTTATAAAAACAGTGCTCACATAAATTACCATACAATTTGTGAGACTGAAAATTGCATTAAAAACAATAAATCACGATCGCTATATAGCCCAACTAGAAAAAAAATCACAGCTTTCCCTGTCATGTAATTAATAATATAATTAACTGCTACACACAATGGTAATTTAATGTAAGCTTAAGGTAAGCTAGTGATAAAAGAATTTAAACTGCTGTAAAAATGGCTTCCTCAAAACATTGTACAAGACTTTAATTGTTTTTTTGCAGTGATTAAGCCTTAACCATATAAGGCTGAGTAAACTCCACAGTCACCCAAGGTTTGAGCTAATACAGCCGTACCACGCTGTGGTGTTTAATTAGCTTTTATTAATCTACACAAAAGAATCCTCTGCTGCTTATTCTGACTTAGTATTATGAATGCAACATCATGCAGTAAAACAGCTGATTTCACCTGAACTGCTCAAAGAGCCACATCATGAGTGAAAACAAAGAAGTCATTTAAATGGGCAGACTGACAACAAGAATCTTCACACATTCAGGTTTTATTGTAGCCCAGAGGGAGGAAGAATGAATCTGTCAGAAATGCAATATTGTTCTTCCTGAGATACATCTGTATCGCAGTGAGTATGTAAACACCTGGGACACGGCATAATTACAAGTGGGAAATAAGAAGCAGCCGTAAGTGTGCTACTATTGTTCTTCCCAAAGAGGCAGGTTCATTTACCTTGGTCAAAGAACCACAATGCTGATTAGATTTTTACTCTTTGAGTAATTAAGTCTAAGTAACAGCTTCATCTGCAAGTAAACAGTAATTATTTCCTCCCGCATCTTTGTCTCTGTGACAATTGTGTATAGCATGACATGGATTCATAGATAGGAACTTAATTATGATCAAAGAAACCTGCTTATTCTGCACAATTGTTTATGTAAATAGGTTTTAAACTTCACCAGCTTGAAAAGAGACAGTGAAACATTTACACCAAAAAAGGCTTTGCATGTTTGTCAAAATTTAAATAGGAATAAATGATGTGAGGTTTCTGTGTGATGATTTTATGTGGTAAATAACTGTTTCATGCCGGGGCAGCCAGTATGTTTAAATTCCCGAGATGCTTCTATAAAGATCAAAAGTTCAACCAATTTTAGAGCCATTAGTAAGAAAAATGTCCATTACTAAAACCTGTAAAAAGGAGGGTCTAATGCACTGTCCGAGCCCCCTTCACCCCATTATGATTCAAAGTGCAAATTGTACCCATGTTCCTCTTTTCTAATACTCATTTTTTATAATACATAAATATTATAATATTGTTTCTCTCTCTTGTGGTGTTACACAAACCAAAACCAACTTCCAGTTCTGTTCACATAAGGAATCATAAATATTTGCTTCATGTATCACCTCTGTGGTATAACTGAAAATGTGAAACGTCAGGGGGATGTGTTTGGAGAATATTGTTGTATGTGGGGGAGTATGGTGTGAAGTCTCAGAAGTGTTTCAGGAAATCAGCTGAAAAACATCTGAGGAGGCTCCTCAGGGAGACAACTCACAGAAAAGCAGAGTTACTTCTTCGGATATAAATCTGTTTAAGCATGCTGTTGCTAACAGGTACAATGCAGCTGTAGTGTGCATATAACATAATCAGTAAACAGCCTTTCACAGAGAACTACATAATGATCCATTTTTTTAGCCAATTTTTCCGATACACTCTCTGCCTTATTTCTGCACCAGATTCACAAAGCAGATTGCGCCTAATACATGCAGATACAACAAGTCCCTTCATGTCCAGCATGAAGGGACTTGAGTTGCACCTGGGTTTACACAGTGAACATGATGGTCCTCTCCTCGGCTACAAACACAACAGATGCAAAAAATTTCAGAGATGGAGAAAAATATTGAACATTCTCCAGAAAACTCCAGGTCCTTACCTGACAAGGCCCCACTAATAATGAACTGTTTGCTAAACAGAAGTGTGTGCTTTCTACAGTAATAAAGTTTATACTCTAATAAAAGCAAGAACAGGATATAAAAAGTATTTAAAACATTTGCTTTACATGAAACAATCCTTTCAAAAATATTCACACACCACTCAAGGACTGGATAAATTCTACCTTCTGTGAAATCCTCCCTGTCATCCAGAGAACAGCAGTATTTTCACGCCACTTTCAGCAGGGATTTTTTTTTTCCCTTTCATACAATCTAAAAGACACAAGCGCCACTGGCCTTTAAGAATTGAATGCAATTTTCTCTGGCTGTAGTCTACATAAATCTGGACAAATTTCCCCTTAATTTGCATTCATAATGTCTCGTTTAAGGAGCAGATCTTGATTTAATTGTAGTTGAAAATCTGAAGGAGCATCAAGCATTTTGCATAAAATATTTAGCATGCAAATATCTTGGTGAATTTGCTCCTCCTGGCTATTGTGACATTATATATTGAGATTGTATTCAAATTTCCATTACAATAAAAGATATAGTAAAGAAGTATTTAACAAAAAAACATAGATACTTATTCTGTTAGAAACATGCCAGCACAGACTGAGACAGTTAATAAGGAATCTTCCCACATACGCAACCAATGTAGTGTTGCGGCATCTAAACTGATTCAATTACTTTTGCTTTGAACTGATTATTGCAGTTCGGGATTTATTGCTTTATTTTTTTGGAAATAGTCGAGCTGAAAATGTTTGTATGTTGTGCATAGTTAAAATATTAGTGAAGACAACATAACCACATCTCAAGGTCCACTCTTCCCTCTTAATTATAGAAAAAAATAAAGAATAATGACAATGACATTTTTAAAAGCTTAAACTATTGTGAAGTAAGGACTCCATCCATCCCTTCATCCATCTGCTATACCTGTGGAGTTGCAGCCTCTCTCCAGCAGTCAATGGGGATGTACAGGACCGACCAACGGCAGACAAATGACTGATATCACATTGGCTGATAGCTATTATATTGATTGCTTTCTATCTAATTGATTATTTGGATGACACTGAAAATTTTGCCTCCAGCTACAGTCACACTGAATCAACCTTGCTTTTATCACCCTCTCCGACTGCTTGCAACATTCTCAATCATCATTTCCGTTGAGCATAAATTAGTACTTCAGGAAGATTGCTGCAAATCACTGTTCTTCGTAGGGGAGCTGGACTTGAATTAACGAGACGTCTCTGAAATGTCAAGGGAGTTAGGGGGAAATCTCCAATGCATATTGGGGGTAATTTGTCTTGGTCCCACGCGTCCTACATGGTGACACCAGGATCTTGAGCATCCTTACAAGCCTCAAGCGCGTAGCAAGAGGCTCTCTCGTTCATCACCAGCCGGCCTGACAGCTTGACACACTGTGCCCTGGTGATTTCCATGACTGTTAGCCCCTGGCCCCGCTTGTATGTCCAGCGGAGCTTTCCAGAGGACATGCATGTTTCTTTGCTTTGCATTTGTCAAGCTGCGATGTATCAATGACATTTTTATGTCAGGTAACATTTCATGTTGACAACCCCTCGACTCTGCGGTCTTTATTAGCAAAGTTCCTCTAAAGCCTGAACTGTGACCATGCTTTCATTAAAAAAATTGCACTTGTATATTTATGCTAAAATGCAGAAATTAAAAATTAAGCTCACCCCATGACTTAGCTAGAAGTTCACCCATGAAGTAAATAGAATCACTTTCAAGAACCTGAAGTAGTTGTTCTCTGTATGACTTTATGAGTCTCTCTCACTATTGTGAAGGAATTCAGGGCAACTCGTTGTCATATGATTACATAATTTCTTCTTTCTTTAAAGCTGCAGCATTTCAAACAGGTTGATAGCTGGACTTTCATCATTGCAACACTTTGATTCATCACTTCTTCAACCATTATGTTGTAAACCTGCTGCAGTGTGGCTCATTATACTGCTGATGAACCTACTTTGGCCAAGCTTCCACTATTGAACAGATGGGTTCACATTTCTGTCCAGAATACTTAGATTGAAAGAGGAGTTTATGACTGATGCAATAACTGGAAGGTGTCATGGTCCTGTTGCTGCAAAACTAGCCAACAGCATCACCCTTCCATCACTGTGCTTCACAGCTGCTGTGAGGTATTTTGTGGTATAGCCTCAGTTATAACAGGTATATCCTTTGTACTTTTTTTTTTTACATGATATTATTACAAGGAACAGTTTTATTTCCCCTAGAACTGTGGCTGTGCACATTATTTGATATCAGAAGGAATTTAAGTGTTTAACCAGCCTGTGTCCCACTTACAATTATTATTCTGTACTCACTGTGTTATTAGTCTCTCAGCTCCTCGTGAAACAGAAGATCCATCAGCTGTTCTGTGTTCAGGCACACTATTTGTTCAATTGTTGTAGAAACCAGCATCCAGGAACACAGTTTCAGTTCATGTCAAGAAATGATCCCAAAACAGTTGTTTCCATGTTGAAAAAGGCGGAAAAGTCTCTTTTCAGGGTGCTGGGTTGTGTGACAGGAAAGTTACCCAAATATCTCGCTGCCCGAAGACCCAAATTCTTTCAGTTTGACCAGCAGGATTTCAGAAAGAACCAGCAAAATAACAAGGATGTTGTGTGTCATCCACTGCCTTTTCTGTTTTTTTTTCCCTTCTTACCTCTCTACAGCCTGGTGTCAAGAGACAGTGCGGCAATGCAATGCCAGATATATGTCATATAAAAAGAACATTGCTATGCAAGTACCCATTCTGTTTTTTTTCTCTCTATGCTACATAGTTTCAGTATGACATACTGTTTCTGAGGCATTGTGTGAAATATGTAGCAAATATGTGGCTAAAGTCATGTGATATTTGCATAAACTCCTAGCAGATCATACTGAGTGGCATCTATATCTTTCAATATCTTTAGTCACTATTTAGTTCTATTTTGCTTCTATTTTTGATTTGTTTTGCTTCTCAGTGTACAGGGCTATATATATATATATATATATATATATATATATATATATATATATTCACATCGATATAAGGATGTTCTTATGTCTTTCACTGTCAGATACCGATATCAAACAGGTTGGTTTATATCCTGGTTCCTGCCTACAGGTTTTGTAGTCCTTACTTTGATATGTCATTTCCTAACTTGCTTTTTTGTATTTTTGAACATTTAATTTCATTGAATTTTAATTTGTATGTTATCTTTCCTGTGTCGAGAATGCCCTTTGAGTGTTAAAGAAAAGACAAGATGATTTCATGAAATACAATGATTATGTCATGGTTGTCGGAGACTCATAAGCAGCGACTGTCACAGACACAATACAAAGTTCAACAGATTTATTTGGAAAGTGTGGCAGAGGGTGATGGTTCGGCTGAGACTCTGGGTACAACACTGGTGAGGCTTTCCATGGGAAGATCCGGTAGTCCGGTAAGGAGGAGGTAAGTGTGTCTCAAAGCAGCGGTTGGCGGCAGTAGTGTAGTTGGAAATGTTCTTCCTTGCAGCTGAACGTTGGAGGGTGGACAAGATGAAACATGACCAGACAACAAGTTTTCATCTGTGGGAGAAGACAAAATATGGTATGAGCAGAAGAATATTAAATTAAGCACAAGGTTGGGTCATCAAGGTCTGATAAAGTTAATTTTAAAACTTCTCCAATTTTCCATCCTACGATTCCTGGGGTTCTAGTTCTACTTAATGAGATGCTAAAGAAGGTTCCTGAGGTAAACACACATCACGGAGCATGTTGTCACGCACCGCCCCTCCCCTACATGCTGCTGCACCCTGAAGCTGAGCGGGCTGAATGAAGACTCTTACACTATTTCTACTGTTAATTTTAACAGCAAATAAAAATAACTTTACCGCAGTAATTTTATCAATGATAAATTTACTACAAAACCATGCTGTTTTCACTAAAGGTTATCATGTCATTGGAATCTTACACCAGTCATGCAAAACTAAAATGTATTACTTTGAATGTCTTATGGGTTTTATAATAAAGGCTAAAACTAGTACTGTAAAATAAATGCATCGTTTGTTGGTTTTGTGTCTATTTTATCTTTCGCTACATTCCTTCTGGTGGGAATATGTGCTGGTATTGAAAAAAATTACAACAGTAAACTGTTAATCAATTAAATCCCTAATAATTTTTTTCTTTCCTAATTTGTGAAAACAATACACCAATAAAACACATTTTAGATCAAAGATTGAATGTGGTTCACTGTTTGATGAGGTAGTTACTGGACATTAAAGTGTTAAAAACTTATTAGACGGTTGTTTTTTTTAATTAGAATAAATGAATATGATTCAGTCTGTCCGTCAGAGGAAATAATAATGTTTCTGTCAAATTGTTCTATCAAGGCTAGGCAGAAAAAGACTTAGTGAAAGTTGGATTCTTTTTTGCAGGCAATTTATAAACTGAATGTTTAAACTTTTGAACTGCTTCAGACCAGATTATAAACTCAGCCCGAGTTCAACCTCCCTCTGGTATTTTGCTAAATTCAAGTAAATCCAGCTTTACAATACCTCAAGTTCAGACTCTCAGCACAGCATTGCTAGTTAAGACATACAAGTAAAAAAAAACAACTTTATTTTTTAAGTACAGCCCTCTGGTCAAGCTAAGGAACCAGTGCTGATTTAAAGGGAAAGGATTATGGATTTGTTTTAAAAATCCCACTATGCCTAAAATTTCAGCTTTATAGCTTTCAGCTTGCTGAATTGGTATATAATTGTCGGCAAGAAACTGAGGATGCTGAGTAAGCACACAACAAACGTCCTACTCAAAGTGTTCCAGGTCCTTTCACATCTCTAAGTGCCTGGTTTCTCCCCCTGCTCCCACTTTACTCATCTCACTTATTCCATCTCACTGGAATATGTTTTTTTTAAATATACATTTTACTCTGCTCAACAATAGACTTAAATGAGTCTGGGCAGTTATGGATGCAATTATTATTATTATATCATTATAGGGTGTGACTGAAATATTCAACCCCACATTGTGCAACCAGTATGCATCCAAAGAATGTTGAGCCAGAGTGACAACAACTTAACAAAGGCAGGCTGACTTTTATGTTCTGACACTTTCATTGACATTGAGTTATCAGGGTTTAAAATAAATATTTTCCTAATATCACATTTAGCAACACAGTTGCTTAAAGATGCAAAATATTCTGGTAGCTTTCAAACACTGAAAGGGGTGGAAGTTCTGCAATAATCAGAGATGGTGATTTGAAAAGACTTGTGAGTTATTTTGATATAACAGTTTAACCACCAGGAATCCCTAATAGCTAATAATAACTAGCAATCAATCTTTTACATCACTGGGGATGAATTTGTGTTCACATCTCTTGGCAGAATTATTAGAATTGAGCAGCACCACAGGGCTTATACTCATGAATGACCTGCTTACAAACATGCTGCAGCATCTCAATCATACTAGGGGATTCCAAAACCAAAGCCAATCAGAGGTGGATTTACCCGTGTACATCGGACTGGGGACCTGCTGCTTAATCACAGTGAGTTTGAGCTGAAAGGCATGAACTGATGGTCAGACATTCTTATCTAGGATTCACCACAATACATGTTTCCATCATTTACAGCAAGTCAATCAGGTTTTGGGGCACCAAAGCAGCGGTGAGCTTCACGCCCACAGTTTAAAAACTCTGCTACTGTGTGTGTGCTTCTTAAATGCAGAACAGGGCAGCAGCAAGCTGATCATGGTACTCTGTGCCTTGTGCCCAGGTTGAAAATATTGGAACTCTGAAACAGCACTCTGAAAAGCCATCTGGGTGGCTTCAATAAGAGACAATGTTATACATGTCCACAAAGAGCAAGGGGGAAAAAAAGCTAGAGATGTCTATTTATAGAGATATCAAGAATCTTTTATTGTCACCATGTGTTACCATGGTGACATTTCATTTGAGGCAGATACCAGCCTAGGATGTACACAGATAATGTGACACAGACACAACAGACTAAGTATTTACAGGAGTATTTTTATTTATTTTTTTACATTAAAGCATGAAAGTTTATATCAGAGTCAAATAAGTCTGATGTCAATCCCTCATACATTTGAAGTAATGAGGCAATTTTTGTGCAGTGGTCTTAAGGGTTCATTTACAGAAATGTGCAATTTGATATTCCTTGAAAATAAGAGTGTGCAAAGAGGCATTTGCACTTGTGTGATTGTAACATATGAAACTCATAAACATAAGAGTTTATTAGTTCTGGATTTGATTCTTCTGAAATGTTTACCTTATGGAAGTGGGTCAAACAGTGCATTGCCTGGGTGGGCTCAGTGGATGCGTCAGGCCCTTCTCTGGATTTGTGCTGCACAGACTAAGTCCAAATCCTGTAGACAGCATCCCACAATCCCCTGTGCTGTCCTCACCACCAGTGCTAAACCCGTCCTCTCCTGCTCTGTGCAGCTCCCACCACACTGTTATGCTGAGACAGAAAAGCTCTATAAAAGTTTTATTTAGCAGGTTAGTGGAAAGTCCAGTCCATTTCAGTTTCCTGAGTAAGAAGAGCCATTGTTGAGCCTACTCCACCAGGTAGGAGGTGATCTCAGTCCAGGAGAGGTCAGAGGAGATATGAATGCCCAGGAACCTAATGCTGTGTCCACACGCTCCACCACCTCCCCCTGTATGGAGAGAGGGGCGTGTTCAGTCCTCCTGGACCTCCTGTAGTCCACTATGACCTCCTTGGTCTTACTGGTGTTCAGGATGAGGTTGCTCCTGGAGCACCACTGTGTCAGATTCTAGACCTCCTCTCTGTAGTGGGTCTCACTATTACTGGAGATGAGACCCACCACAGCGGTGTCGTCCATAACGTTTCACCACCAGTGTTTGTGGGGTGAATAGCAGAACAGTTCTGGTTGAAAAGTGTGAAGAGAGCAGGGCTGAGGACCACCCTCCACCCCCCCCACCCCCCCTCCGCCGGTGGCATTCCAGTATTGAGGATCAGTCGGACATATATGTGTTTCCCAAACCTCACCTCCTGGGGTCTGTTGGTGAGGAAGTCAAGAATCCAGGAGTAGAACAGTGGAGATAATCCCAGGTTGTGGAGCTTCAGAGCCAGCATGTCTGAGAGCATGATGTTGAAGGCTGAGCTAAAGTCCATAAATAGCATCCTAACATAGGTCCTGCAGCCCTGTTGATCCTTTTTTAGGGAGGAGGTCACTTGGTGCAGCTGCAGGGTGAGGGGCTGATGTTGCACCTCTGGCTAAGGAAAATATTCAGGCTCCATGCTGCTTAGTGAGTCAAAGAAGCTGTTAAAGGTATCGGGGAAAGCTGGGTTGTTGCTGAGCTGCTGGTCACTGTGCTTGTAGTCCGTGATAGTCCTGATGCCTCTCCACATTCCCAGTTATTTCAATTCACATCTGGTCGTGCTGTAGGCCGGTCTGTTTCCAGATCTGAAGACTGCATCCTGGGCCTTCAGCAGGGACCAGACTTTGCTGTCTACCAATGGTTTCTGGTTAGGAAACACTCTGATTGTCTTTGTGGGTAGGACAGCATCAGTGCAGAAGAGAGCATAGGACTGCACAGACGATGTATAATTCTCCAGATCAGCGGCATCTTTAAATACGTCCCAGACTGTGTGTTCAAAGCAGGCCTGTAAAGCTGAGCAGGCCTCCTCGGTCCAAACCTGAATGGTTTTGATCACAGGTCTGGTTCTGCAGATCAGTGGTTTGTAGGCAGGGTTTAGGTCCACAGAGATGTGATCTGATAATCCAAAGTGAGGAGCTATCTGTACAGACAAGTTTCATGGGCATTTCCAGTTTACCTCCACAATTAAGCTAAATCTGCTAGTCATTTCCGGTTGAGTAAGATCAGCGTTTATTTATATTGGATGGCGAAGGCTGTAAAACGGGTGTATTCTTATTTAGTTCTCATAAAAGGTGGTTTATCAATTCCTCACCCTGTTACGATATTGAACCGGAAGGATAATATGACAAAAATGGCCTAATGTTACAACAAGCAAAAGCATTTTTGTTCTTTGCTAAGGTAAATTCACTCACATCACAAAAAATACCTTTTATCATTCATAGCACTAGTTCTCCCGCTCATTCTAGTTCACACAGAAATATATGCTCACACGATCAGACAGAGAAGTGGTCATACATGCCCATGGTGTGCAAGTCCACTAGCACCGCAGGCCCCGTAGCCTTTATTACATGACTCGGAGACGTGAGCCAACAAGGCCATGGCTTACCTGTAAAATGAGTGGTGAGGAGGTGGATGTGGTGCATTTTTCTCCTTCTGTAATAACCTGCTGTTGCAGGGAAGCCTCGGGAGTGGCACATGCGTAATAGCTGGCACCCCTATTTTCTGAGAGTTTTGTGTAGGGTTAGGGGTAGCTAATGCAGGTGGAGATGACGTGACATTTAGGACTTTATTGAACACGATACAGAGTTGCTGTCTTCAGTCACAACGCAGACCAAAAACTATCCAGTGACCGCGCAAACCAGAAGTTGTTAGCAGAAACCAACAAAAATGGTGGCCCCCGTAGTTCTGGCTGTGAAACTTGTCTTTAGAGAAGTTTATTCATATAGCACCAATCATACACAAGGTAAACTGAAGAGCTTTCGAAGACAGAGAGAAATTATAATGATGAGATGATAATAACAAAGAACTTTAAAAATTATTTAAATTAGATGTTAATATTAAAAGTATTGCACATTAAAGACATATTATGAAATAAACAAAAAGCTGCAATTTTAAATGACATTTTATAGGGATAAATAATGAGTTCAAAAAGCAACACGGAGGTGATGTGTGTTATGATGCCTTTATCAAAATATTTGTAACTTTAGTGCAGCCTGCTCAGCTCTATTCCCTCATGTTTTTGGCTTTCACTATGTAAGAAGAAATTCCACAGTCCGTAGAATATTTTCAACAAAAGTCTTGGGCATCGTTAAGATTTTGGCAATGTGACTGTGGGCTTTGTGTTGTTTTTAGTCAGCAGGGCATCCTATGGAGGCCATTTTGCACAGTCTCTTTCTTATTGATTAACCATGAACTCTGACCTTAACCAAAGCAAGTGAGTCCTGCAGGGCATTGGATGTTGTTTTAGGTCTTGTGACCTCTTGGATGAGTTGTTAGTGCACTCTTGGATTAGGAAGGTTCATAAAATGTTTTCTCTATTTGTAATGGCTCACAGTGTGGTTTAGTGGTCTTTAGAGATGGCTTTGTAGCCTGAAAGATTGACTCTTAGGTCGTTTTCAAACCTGATAGTCCGATAGACCAAATAGCAAATTTTGTTCTCACGTTATTCTTAGTCAAACGAAACAAACCTTTTGACCAACCTGTTTAACCCCTCACCTGTGGTGCCACGATTCAAAAGTGCGCTCAGCTTGAGCACAGAATGAGGCAGAAGACTACAAAGATTTAAAATTTTACTCAAGGCGCACGAGCAGGGATGCATACACTTTAATTGAACTGATGTCACACTCACACAGATTTTGTGCAAGGTATTTACGATATATGAGTTTCTTCATTAGTATTATTGCTCAGTTACAAATGTTTTAACCCAGATTGCCCTGCACTGTAGTCCACTTCCTGCTTTTGGAGTGGCCTCCGGTCCGCTTGGCATTCCCATATGTATTCAAACTGCTCCAGAGTTCACGTAACTGAGCTGAGACCTAGGTTTTGAGGCGGACCTGAGTCCGTTTTTTTGGTCCGCATGATAGTTCAATTGCACAGACCTCACACCTCCCCAAAACGGGTGTTGATTTTTTGATGTATTATCCTAATTCATGTTGTCAGACAAGTTCTATTAATTAAATGATTTCTTGATTCTACAGCTGAGGCTGTAATCAGACAGAGGTGCGCTTAGTGATACTGGAGTCCCCTTTCTTAAAGACATACTTAATCATAGTTAATATTTCACAATTAAACCGGGGGGTTTGTATAACATTTCCTTCTTTAGAATGAAAACTGCTTTTTATGTTAACATTGTACATATTTCTTAAGATGTGAAACATTTAAGTGTTACAAAAATGCAGAAACAGAAGAAATCTGTGAGGGGCAACCTACATTTTCAGTACGCTGTACATTAGATTCAATATTGAGCTGTCTAGAAGGAGAAAAAGAAGGTTACCAAAGAGAATTTCCATGGATACAGGGACAGATGATGTGCCTATGTTGGGCTGTCAAAGACAGCGTTATTTGGGAAAGGGTGAGACAGAGGCAGATAATCAGCTGTGGTGAGCCATAAGCTGAGTTTTCAAATGAAGGCTTGTTTTTTTTTGCCTTCTTTGTCAGTTTGTGTATGGAAATAATTCAGTGACTAAAGCGGATAGTTAAAATGAATGTGTCATGCTTCGCTCTTGTAAAGTTTTTATTACGCACTGTTTCATCTGCTCAAATGGATGAACTGATGTGAATAAATTTATGTTGTGTTAAACCACATCCTACTACAAACTACATCCACCGTCTGGTCTACAGAAACATAATTTCTAACAGTGTCAACAATGAATTCATAATCAAACATGTAATAAGGCGATGTGTTCCCCAGTTGGGGCAACAATAAACATAATTTAGGCAAGCTAATATTCTCCTTCGTGCCAGTAGAGGAAAGAGAGCGTCTGACTCCAGGCAGCAGCAACTCCTCAAAGGAAGTCATTTTCATTGCCCAGCTTTTTTTCCAGTGTCAACAGCCTGAGGGCTTGTTTTCTGCACTTCCCAAATCCACTTCATTTCATCGCTTGATTGAAGTGATACAAGTACAGCAAAGCAGACACTCCAATCATTGGCAATGTATTTCTAACATGGTGTTTTGGTGACAATACACTTTTACCCATAACATTAATTTACAGAAAAGCTGTGAGCATCCCATCAAGGAGAAACGGTTGTCTAAAAATACTTTAAACAGAGAAGCTTTGAACACAGATGGCAGACTGTACTGGTGAGTCATTCAGGAACAATGTCTCTTGGATCTCTGCCTTTCTCACAAATAACTTCCACAGATATAGCCGAGGTGACACTTGGGTACATAGAGTGTGTACTTAGCTTAGCCACTCTGTGTACTCATTGTGTTGCCTTTCTGTCTCCAGCCTCCTCTGTTTTCTTCTCTTCTTTATTGTTTGTCTGTTTCTTGGACACAGACAGCCTCGTTATGTTGCTCAAAATCCACCAAGGTGTTATCTCTTCAGTCTAAAGATGACCAAGGGAGGATGTGCGTGTATGTGTGTGTGTTTGTGCGTGCATGTGTGTGTGTATGTGTGTTTGTGCGTGTCCAGCTTGACCTGCTTTTCACCGCTACATTTTACAGCATCACTCACTGTCAACATCTTGTCATTCCTGGTCATGGTAAAGCAACCACTGTGTTGCTTGTAAAAGCTACTTGCTTAACTAAAACCTCCCAGGACAATTCAATTAGAAAAATCCGGTGGTTGCCAAAATGTCCACACCCTTAGATTTCCTACGTTGTCACACTGAAATTGATGCACCTCAATATGTAACTGTAGCAAATACACGGTTGTTGTGTGTACAATCATCCTTATTGCATTTTTTCTTACTGAAGTTCCTCTGTTTAACTTTTTAATATTGCATTTTCATCTGAATATCATTAGTCACTCAGATGCTAATGTCTATTTGCATACATTTTAGGTATGCAAATAGAAATTATTTCTTGTACAATCATGAATATTTCTGCTCACATCAATGTGTATATCGGGAGCTGTATTTCCTATTTAAGATGAATATTGCATGTTTTATCGGAATATTCCGTATTATCAATAATTGTGCAATACTTATTCTTTACTCAGGTCCTCTGTTGCTTTAGATCTTAACTTTAGTTTTTTGGGGTTTTTTCTGATATATTGAGTAGCTATGTATTATGCCCACAATTCCCCATTGTGGGACAATAAGGCTATTTTTTTGTCTTATTTCTATTGAATTTTAAGTAAAAAAGTACACTAAAGTAGAACATAATTTTTGAATGTAAGGGAAGGGATTAACATTCAAAATTTTCATAAAATCACTTTTCTCTGCAATTACCACCGCAAATATTTTGGGCAGTCTCTGCACGAGGTTTGCACACTCCTCCTCTGAAAACAGCTCAACCTCAATCTGAATGAATGGACTATCCTTGTTGGAAAAAAACACTTAAAAATTCTGTTTTCACTTGGGACCAGCCATGTAGGGGACAGGTGGAAGAAGGTGCTCTGTGCTCATATTCAAGACTATAGCACTGAGAGATGTCATTATAGAAAAATCATGGCATTCGAGAATTTCTAAGATCTTTCTTAGAATTTTACCTTGGGAAGATAAAAACTATTCATGAAGCACCTACTGTGCCTAAATGCACTAGTTAGCCCAGTTTATAAGCAAGATAAATTACAAAAACAGCATAAAGTACAGAAGAAAGATGGAAAGTCCTGCAGTAATAGCATGTGTAGACCAGGCCATGGTGTACAATTCTGAAAATATGTTTTTCCTGTCTTTCTTTTTTGCTGAGTTGCTTGTGATTGCTTTTTCCATCCAGGCATGACAGCTGCCCACTGAGTCATACTCTTGGTGTTGACAGGGGGAATTTGGGGAAAAGAAGGCTTTCTGTAATGGAAAACTTTCTGAACACAAGGCAGAATAATAGTAAGGATTGTCTCAGGAAGGCTTCCCGGCAGACTCAAACACATGGAGCCAAATGGATAAAACGGTGCTTAGATTCATGAGTAAGACTGTGTGTGCTTACAAAGGCAGATATTTGCATTTGTTTTGTTTTTGTTTTTCTGGCAAATTTTAAAAAGACTGTGTGTGCATGATTTTCTTTTATTAATCTCTTTCGCTGTGAAAGAGCGCACACATGGATCCAGAGGCATATTTAGCTATGAACGGTGGTACAAAATCCAATACTTAGTCATTTACATAAGCATGCACTGTCTGGCCCAGAAGTTATAGGATATGGCCATGAAACCTGCAGCAAAGAAAGGAGGTAAAACACCGCTGAAGTTTTTTTTTGCAGATATTATTGTATCTTTTTTCAAAGATGAACTTGCTCACAAAATTTCTTCCACTCAGAATGGAGAAATGTACTTTATTAGGAGTACCAACACAGCAATGTTTTTTCTGCTTGACATTATTTTAACCACCAAACCTGAATTTTGAGGCCAAATAAGAAACAGCATTATTAATTTGAGGAATTTTAATGACCACAAACAACATGTATCCTTTAAAATTCCAAGCAGTAAATCAATAAATGTCCACCTAAGTTTTTCAAAAACACCTTCTCAGCCTTTTGGCTTAAATTCTGTTCATGAAATATTTGCTGACATGGTGTTACAAGTTATGTTGTTGTTGATCTGTATTACTTGCTATTATATTACTTTGGGAGGTACAGTGTTTTTAATTAAATAAGGATTATAATTAGGATGGAAAAGGGAAGCTATGTGCAACAACAGTAACTCAATAAAGACTCCTTTTTTTGACTACAGGCACGTCAGACTAAAAATTTTTGTGATACTGTTGTTAACTATATAGTTTATAAAAGGAGGCAATGATGAAAAATGTCAGTTGTTGGAACATGTTATTAATAAAAAATGTTTTAAGCGTTATAAAATGTGAAAGGTATTCTGGGTAATCCTGAGTGCAAGAGCTTTACACTATTATGAGAGACAACAATTCAAGTTACATTTGTGACTCATTTTGTTTAAGTTTTGTTTGGAGGGGTATCTGTATCTGTGTTTTTGATTTTTTAAAAAGCTTCCACATCATTGCTTTATTAGAGTTTTTCGAGAGACAACCCTGAGCGAGCTGTTTTCTTACAGCATTTAAATATCTAAAGATAAAAATAGCCATAGCAGTATGTTTAGAAGTCAAGATTCACATCCTAAGGAAGTATCCCTAATCCTGCACAAATTCGAACCGTGAGTGAGGAGAACAGTTTACTTTGGACTGTTTTTTTCCAGAAGAGAAACTCGACATGCACAAGACCAAACATACACCATAAGCTTGTGCCCAATCCTCTGGGGGAAACGAGGCTTCATCGAGGGCCTTTTCTTCATTTTCTTTGACATAAATGACTACGTCATGGGTAAATGATATTTTCTTATGCGAATGGTCAACACTTATATGCATGCCATACTGTTTTGTTTAAATCCCTGTCATGCACACGATGGAGGAGCTGCTGCTTAGCAAAGGCTCTGCACCTTATTGTGCCACTGGCAGAGAAAACTCATCCCGGGTGATCCCCATTTCGCTGCTTATTCCTACAAAAAAAAGCCTGGACTTACTTGATCACACAATCAATTGTCAATTAGTCAATTGCTATCATCAAATACGTCTTTTGATCCATAATATATTGTGTAAAACGCAATTTTCTTAACCAGACAAAAATTAATTCAGGTATAGCTTCTGTAATTTATTTAAAGAGTTTATGTCAAACCTTTTCTTCACACAACTTTTTGTAGCTTTGGTTTTAAGGCAACATCTCGGTTCAAGGACAACAGTTGTATTGTCTTTCTGCAGTGAAACCAATGAAATACAGAAGTGTTCTGTATTTGTCTGAACAATTCACAATGTTTTTCCAGATGGGTCCAATGGATTTACTTGAAAAAGAAGACATAGATGGGTCAGGATCAGTCAATATTTGATTCAGTAGATGATGTCTAGGATTCAAGACTGAGGTAGTGAATGATCAGCTTGTATGTCTGCCCTTGAACGAAAGTTGAAGAAAGTTAGAGTTAGTGTGCAGTCATGAACCTGTCATCTTAAGTCCAGCATATAATTTATTCTGCCTCAGTCATAAATAAGTAAAGAGCGTCAAGAATAACTTAGTCATCTGGGACCATGTTACAAAAAAAGAAGAAAAAAATAACTTTGCAAGCATTCTGTATACATACGGTACCTACAGATGAGACCCTCTTAGTAAATTAGTAGCATTTATAAAATGTAGATTTAACCATACTCAGGTTCCAGAAATAAAGCCTTTCTCCTTCATCCACTGACATTTACACAGCTGTATTATACATCCCTGAATGTTCTTCATGTTTTCTTTCAGTCAAACCTGTGTGTGTAAGTAAACATGCCCGTATGGCAGACGAGATCAGATCTTCCATCCACTCACTGTCTTTTACTTATCTGACATCAGTTAGCAGTGGTGAGGGGCGAAAAAGGAAACTCTCTGAACTCTCTCCCTGACAACCCTCTCCAGGTTTTTCCTGGGGTATCTAAAGGTGTTCTTAGGCCAGAAGGGATATTTAACCCCTCCAGTGAGTTCCAGGTCTGCTTGCAGGATTCCCACTAGTGGGACGTGTCTGGAAAATATCCAAAGGATCCCATTCAAAGGCCTGAGCAACTCCATCTGACTATTTTCAAAGTGGTGCTCTGCTCTGAGCTCTACTCTTTCCCTGAATAACCCTTTCTCAGAGTGCATCCCTGTGATTCTGGGGACTATGTTGTCCATTAGAGCCTCAGATGTCAAACTGGCCTGAGAAGAAGGGTCAGACTAAATGTGATTTGATGATCTTAATGATGAAGACCGCAATGACTGGTTACCTTCACTGGGATTTAGAGAGCAGGGCGCCCTCCTGGAACAAAGCCTGGGAAGGCACATCTCTGGGGAGCATGTGGAGGTCAAGCTTTTGCTGCTTGGTTGAGCTCAGAGTGAAAAAGCTTCAGGAAAGCCCCCTCCATTAGGGCCCACCACATGCAGGAAAACAAAAACGGTCAGATGGGTTATCTTAGGATTTGAGTGACAGACCAGTTCAGGGACCTGGGTATAATTTTTCCTAGTGTCATGATCTCGCTCTACGATGAGGATACAGTAGGATCTAAATATGCAAAACTGCAAATGTGCAAAACTGCAAAACTGTTCTGCATTGGAACATTACAAAGACTAGCTGTAAAGAAGATCAACATGACTACTTGGACTTTTGGCTGGCCACTACCTACAGTCATGGGATTTTCCCCTCAGTTTCTTAAAAAATATATTTTAAAAAAATGAAAAATTGTCTAGTTTCACAAGGAGTTTTTTGTTGTTTCTTTCATGTTGATCTTTTATTTATGAGAATAATCCCTTTGGAAAAGCACTGAGCCAGTTCAGTCTGAATGAAACAACTGACTAAGAAAGCTGAAAAGCAGGGAGTAGAGTCCTTCCACTGACTCAGGCCTCTGAGGTGTAAATCCCTAGTGGAGCACTATAGGTAGTGTAAGTTTTGAGGATGCTGTCGCGTGCGTGTGTATGTGTGTGTGTGTGAGTGTGTTTTTGTTGCTCCCAGCTCCAAAGTGTGCAAGAAACAATTGTTTTCCAGCGTACTTCTGTTACTGCAGTCCTTTTTTTTTTTCTTTTTGCAAAAGACTAACTGTTTGCAGCAATATCTTTTCAAGGCTTGGGTTTAACCTTTATTTTGACCGTTAAATTAAGCCTATAACAGCACACCTTGGGGACCAAAAGTATAATGATTGCTGTTAATGTAGATTTCAATTCACACAGTTTTACTAGACATTCATGTTGCTCCTAAAAGAGGTTAAATAGTTTTCCTTAATATTTCTGTGCAAAAAACATCAAACTCTTCATTCTTCTGACGGTTCAGTGTTTTAGATATAGTACTCATGTGGCCAGATTTCTGTCTCAGACACATACAGTGCCTTGTAAAATGCTGATAACACATAAACCTTTTTGAATAAAGCCTAAGAGGTCCTATTTGCAGTTTAACTCAACGCATGTTGGGGAGACAGCAAACCTGGGGATTTCCTTAGACAGGAAACATTTCAACCAATTTGAATAATAAACCGAACTCAACTCCATTGTGCCTAAATCAAATTGAATTGAATATAATTAAAAGAAGGCTCTTTGATCTGATAAAATCTAACTTTATGTTTTTTTACCTACATGCAATAAACAATGCGTAACAGACAACTGCAAACGACCCTGAACACACCACCCCTACAAAGATAATGGTGGCAGCATCATGCTGTGGAGATGCTTCTCCTCTGGAGGGTCAGAGAAGCTTTGCAGGATTGATAGTACCATTGGTTTAAGATTAAGACTCTTTATTGTCATTGGAGTTGTACAACGTACCCAAGCACAATGAAAGTGAGGCCCTTTGGTGCAGGTTTCTGGTTGGAATACACCCAGAGAAGTTTGTCAGCAGGGATGTTTTCAATTCAGCTGTTGATGTAGGAGAGCACAGGTCCTGTTTTTCAAATACACTCCAAGCTGTGCTCTCAAAACATTGCTGCAGCTGTTGTAGTGTAGCTTACAGTCTTTGTGGTTGGGGGAAGCACTCCTCCTGGGGGGGATGTAAACAGTGTTGGATCTAGGCACAAGGAAACATTTGTGACTCCATGTCCCAGCAGGCTTTGCAGCTGCCTTCCTATCCTGTGTACACACTCCAGCCGACTTAGGTTCTCTCACAAGGCGTGTACTTCAAAATGGGCTCTTCTTCCCTCTCAAACGTCCCTGGGAGTTGCTCCTGAGAGCATATTCTAAATGGATTTTGAGAAACTTTCTGGCTAGACCTCCTTCCACTCACCTCATTCATTCGGAGAAAAAAGCTCTGTGCAGCTTTAAAATCCATTTGTGTGAAGCCAACTGATTTACAACTTGATTCCCGATCGGAAACCAGACCCGAAGTGGACCCTGGTGTTAGAAAGTCCAAAGGCAGTTTTCTGAGGAGACAAAAGCATCCTCATTTTTTTGTTTTTATTATTTCCAGTCGACTAACTGAGGTCTTCATAGTTTTTGCTTCCTGAAGTGAAGTAAAACTGTGCCTCCCTGAGACCCAACAAACGTGTTATGTCTCCATATCCAACCTCAGAAACCTTTTTCCTAGCTGGCAGAAGACAGCAACAAGTAAATTTTGTTTTATGTTGTTATTTTTCTTTCTAGCTTGGGCAGGATAAAATAAGTTTTAGGAGTTGGATGCTCCTATACTATCACTGTGTATTTGAAGTATTGAACTGTTGCCTCAGACTATGTGCTGAGATTTCATGCAAGGATTGTGTATATGGTTTTGTTTCAGTATTTCCATTCATCCATCCATTTTCTGACTCGCTTAATCCCTCATGGGGTCGCAGGGGTGTTTCAGTATTTGTGTATTTGAAATAGTCCCAAAACAGTCCAGCGCCTTTGGGGTTACAAATCCTTTGTCGTCCTTAACCCCCGGCATGTGAGCATGGTGTCCTATTTTATTGAGTTTGGTTCTGGGAAGCTAGTTAGCAGCTGGAGGCTAGACCTTGCGTGTCTCCCCAAGAATGGGGCTTAGGTTTCTCCCTCCCTACGGTGAGGGACACGCTAGGCCGGATTAATCTTATGGGCAACGGAGCAGTTGCCCAGGGGCCCACTGTCTCTAAAATATCTGGTTATCTCCTGCTTCATGTTAAACTGTCTGTCGAGGCTGTTGCACTGCACAGAGAGACGCTGAGAGATGCTGCCAGTGAATGTGAACGTATGTTGAGAGACCCTCTCCTCATTGGTCAGTCTGTCCACATAAGGCGGCTCAAAGGTGACGGTGTTATGTCAGATCAGCATACAACGTCAGACCAACATACCCATAGTCAATACGCATGCGCTACCTTTAGTAGAAATTAGACGAAGTTTACTAGATTACTTTATTTATGCGTGATATGATAAACAAACAGTTGTGGTTACTCGACACCCTGACGTAGCAGCTACCCTGTCAGACTGTCATACAACGGTTAAGCTTATGCTGATCTGAAAAGAGATGCATCTGTGCAACTAAAGTTTATTGTCATATGGTTTAAAATAAATACCCAAATGCCAATGAAACTTATCTGGTTTATTAGAAATAACTCACAGTACAAAACCAACTCTACTGTATAACTATATAAAATTAATTTAGCTGACACTTTTTACATTTAAATATCTCAGAAAAGTGGGGTCTGCGATCTGACGGCTTCTCCAAGTGTTCGCAACTTTGTGCAGTCTTACGCATGCGCAATGGGTAAGCTGGTCTGACAAGGTATGCTGATCTGACAGAACAACGGCAATCAATGTGCACTGAGCGTGTCGTGTGACGGCAAGCGCCACAATACAGTTCAATAATTCAGACACGGGGAAACTGATGGTGCGCTCCTTTTGCCTCGGAGGTCGGAACTCACGAGCCGCAGATTACGTCATCTCCGCCTTTTTGCGTTCCAGTTTCCCTTGTCAGTTAGTAGGAAAAAACATGGACACTTGCAATGTTGTTAAAATAATAACAATATCGCTGTTCTAGGCGGTATTCTGTGCAAATAAAAAGAGCTGAATCATACCTTCTGATTAACACTGAAAGGCAGCACCTGTACGACTGGATAAATGTTACATAAATAATAGAGAGATGCTACAAACAGACAAAGTATGAGATTTTACTTAATGATTGCAAGTAGCAGTCATCGTGAATGCCGATGTCGGGTACCATCCTGTTGCACCGACTTTCCGACTGATAATACCAACTTTAGGGGCCGTTCTAGTTACACTTTACGACTCAGTAGTCGTGAATCCCGACTATAAAGGATAAATGGAACGCACCATGAGTAGGGGCATGAAGTGGAAATGAAAAAAAGAGGACGTCAGAAATGCAGAAAATTTAAAGTATGTAGAGAAAATAGGAAGAAAATAATTTCTTCACTCCCCTCAAAGTTGCTAACTGTTTTCAGCTTCTGTGGTTTTAAAGTGGTTGTTTATTTATTTTTGTGAAAATGGAGGACATATCCTCTCAATACAGTAGGTCAAATTTACCAGGTTACACTGATCCCGCTGTGTTTTGTGTTCATAGCATCATATGTGAGGGAGTGTCCTTGACAAGAGGACATGTAATGTATTTGTAGTTCTATGAGCATTTAGACATTTGTAGATGGAAATACACTTGATGACAGAATTTGAAGCATTGAGTATGTTTACCGTTCTGTTTTATGAACATTTGTTCTGGGAAGCTAGCTAGCAGCTAGCACCGAAGCTATACTTGCATTCCTATAATAATAATAATAGTAATTGAACTTTATTGATCTCACAATGGAGGAATTCACTACTGCATCTTAACCCATTCCCTTGGGGAGTAGTGGGCTGCCACTGTGCGGCGCCTGGGGAGCAATTGGGGGTTAAGGGTCTTGCTCAGGGACCCAGAATGGCAGCTTGTGGGAGTTGAACTCAGAACCTCTGGGATCAAAACTCTGTGCTCTAACCACTAGGTCTTTATACTCCTCCTATGAACACAGCCCAGCTCTCCCTCTTCCCCTACCTCGCCCCCTTAACAGTGATCAAAAACATTAATTACCCTACGAATGTTCTATTTCTGCTTCCACTCTCCAAGTTGATCCAAAGATTTGCTTATCTCACATAACTTCCTGGTGCTGGTTGAAAATTAATCACATGCAGGAATCAAAGTGAAGCTTTATGATTGCCTGTTCAATTATCTAGAAAGTGCTGGTCCAAATTTATAATTTTCACTTGCTTACTTGTTCACATTTTTGCCGTTTTGCATTTTACCTTCATTTATTAGTAACTAGATGTGTGATTCTATTTAGTTAAGTAGTTTGCGACTCAAATAGTTTGAATTTATCCGGGTGATTTGGTTCATAAACTCACATAGATGAAGAGATACTTGTTTATGTTTATTTTTATATAAAAGAGATTCTCTGTTCGAAGATTTGCGCTCAAATGATCCCTTTTGAGTTAACAGTTGATAAGACATTGTATTGTTATTCGGTAAATAATTATTAACTGCAGAATGCGATTATAACTCACAATTATTAACAGTTACTAGGCCCAAACAACGGCACAATTCCACCACGAGTTACAACATCCATATGCTTCTGGTAATTTTGGTTATTGATAGTTAATTATTATGCCAGTCATTAATTGATGATTAAGTGCTAGTAACCCAGTGATCACAAACCGCTAGTGTACTTAAATATGTATGATTTTTGGTTGGGTTTCCAATTGATTAATTATGACTTTTAATTAGAATTTCTATATTCATAATTAAAACCATAATTGCACAACATCAGGAATCAACAGTATGGATTAGTAATTTGGCCAACCCAGATGTGGTAGTGGTCTTTTCAATTTAGGGAATACTGATTTCACTTCAATATGGTTAAAGTGTCCTGCTCTGATATGTGCTGCATCAGGATGAGAACTGCTTCGTTTAGCTCCTCCAGAGCTGTATTGGCATTACCACTGCGTGGTATGTACACAGCTGTTACCATCAGAACGATAAACTCACGATATGGTGTTTCCGTACAACCACACACCAAAACAGCCTGCACAGACAGATTAAACAAAACACAGAGAGTGGTGAGGCGTGAGCTGCTGCGTCTAAGTGCACAGCCTTCTCAGAAGAATTATAATGGAAACAAAAACAGGGCTGCAGAGTCTACTAAAGGCTTGAGATTGAGTCAGAGGTTAACAATGAAGCAGGACAACTACCCACAATGTTTAGCCAGAGCTATAAAGAAAAAATTACATCAACGCATCAAATAATATCCTAACACATACGGAATTCACAAACTGACTTTTAGTTTCGGACATCTCAAGAAGTAAATACCATGAACAATCCCTACGTTCCTTGTTAATTATGGTCAAATGAGAGCAGGGATGCAGATAAATCCCAAATATTTTCATCTGAAATGTGAAAATAATGATTTCAACCCTGCGTTGGGAAAAGGCACTGCCTTTTTGATTCCTCATTTCATTTACCTGTTATTATAAGTCTTTCATAATGCATGTGACTTGTCCAGTTTAAAGAGCACCCCCTTTGATAGCTTTAATTAAATGGGGAATACTAAAGTGCATCTTGAGTGACTAATCCTGCTCCCCTGATGTTCGGGTTATCACCTTCAGTCTAGTGGATGTCGGAAGCTCCTCAATGCCTTAAAAAAATTTTAATAGATAAGAGCCGTGTTTTTACACCTTTGAGACACAAAAACATCAAAATGTTTACGTAATAGGTCAGTGCAACAGTTTCCAATGATGTCTGGCTTTTGCTGATCAGTCTATTTTTAGTCAGGCTGATGGAAATGTGATGCATTTAATTCAGAGTGCTGCCTAACCAAAGCCCGGGGTCTTTATACTCCTCCTAATTCATTTGATGAGTCTTGGGCACTCATGCTGTCAGGCTCTTATCCAGTAGCAATTTTAATTTAATGGAAGTAGTTTTAACAGTGTTCACATTAAAGGGACATCTGAGTGTTTTTATTCCTATAAGGTGCCAAATTATTGCTAAAAAGTTTATGGCTTATTATTTTGTGTTTAAGCCCAAAAAGGATTATCTTAAAACTGAAGTTTAGACAATATTGTGAGGACTAAAAAAACTAATGTAAGAAAACAAAAAGTAAGCATCAGAAATTCTGTCCAAAAGTCACAATTGAGAGTTGAGGACAGAAACATGAACTTTTTTATAACTACAGATTAAAGTGCACCTGAGGGGCCAGATAAACATCCTATCTTATCAGAGCGCTTATATTTGGCAAACTACCAACAGACAATTTGACCCACGGAGCGTGGAGAGTTGTGTCCTTGTTGCTGCATTAGCAACCAGAGCCTTCCCATAAACGGGATTTATGAGCCTTCATCAAAGCTTTGGAAGCCAAGATGTTACTATTTTACTGTTGGATTTATAGATCTTCTTTGCAATTGATTTGTTGAGTGAGGCTTACACTGCAACACCAGATAGTTGTATGGGTGAGATGAATATCAGTAACTATACGAGTAGGGTCAGGACAGCACCCTGCTGGAGCCTGTGAAATATCAAGTAGGATATTATATTTAGTTCCTAACCGCATTTTCACCAAATTGGTTGTGAAAGATTAAATAGATGACAAAAGTATAAAACAGCATGCTAAGAAAATCTATAAGCTTTTGTATGCCATGCTTGTAAGTTTCAAAATGTAAAAAAAGGAAAGGAAAAGAAAAAAAACTATAGGCTCGTTTGCTGTATTCATACTCACGCTGGCTGTTCAGCAGCCAGTCATAAGTTCAGAAATCCTTGAAAAGTCCAAATGTGGCTTTCAAGTAATTTTTTGTCAGGCATTCACCCTGCCATGGCCACTGATGGTGAAGGAGAAAAGCCTTTTTGTCTTTGAAGATAACAGGGTTGTTGAGCTGCATAAGCCTCTCACAGTGCTCCAACGCTGCAGAGGCTGGATACAGTAAGACAGTCATTAAAATTTCCTAAGAGGTCCTGAGGGAGTTGGGGTGAGGTGTGTGTGTGTGTGAGGGGGGTGGGGGGGGGAGCCAAGCGTTGGATTCAAAAAACATCACCTGGGCTGAGCTAGTGCTCCAGATCAATTGGATTTCAGATCATCTGCTTAAAATGTTCCCAAGAGCTATGCTTTGCTGGTGTGGCTTTCTGGGATGTCTAAACCAACCAGTACACACTGCAAATATTCATTATTATTTTAAAGTATAAAAAAAATACAGCCAATGCAATTTTTACAAAATTGACTAGAATAGCCCAGGGAAAAGGCGTACGACACAAAACAGATGCGGGGAGGTAATAAAGACAGAGTGTACGTATCTCAGAGTAAAGCGGTGTTTGCTGTGCTTGCCATGAGGGTACAGATCCCAGGGGAAAAGGTGCGCACAGAGAGGGGAGACGGACAGGCACAGAGCATTTCAGAATCGGAATCAGCTTTAATTGGCCACTACTATGCACACAATCAAGGAATTTGACTTCAATTACAAACCTCACAGAGTACAGAGATAACATATAAATTTATGATTTTTTTAATCTTTTGTTTTTTTTATAATCTGTAAAGAAAGAGTAAGATGGAGGTTGTGAGTACTGAGTGCGAAAATACTTATGTTGTTTGAGAGCAGTGTAGCTTGTGGGGGTTTCATTGTATTCCATCAGATTAGCAGCCTAGGGGGAAAAACTGTCTCTGTGACGGCTGGTGTTAACAAATAGTGCACTGTAATGCCGACATGAAGGTAAAAGTCTAAACAGTTTGAGTGCAGGATGTGTGAGGTCTGCAGATATTAGCTTAGATGTTAGCTGCCCTTTTTCTGACCCAAGACCTATACAAGTCCTGGATGGTGGGAAAGCCAGCCCTGATGATCTTCTCTGCAGAACTAAGTGTTCATTGTATTCTGGACCAGTTTTGTGGATGAGCAAAACCACAGAGAAGGATGAACACAGCGCTTAAATATTCTAGTCATTCTGTTCAGAATTATTTCATTTTACAGTTCCTGAGGACTGAGGATTAATCATTAGCAATAATAGTAGCCACACTACCATTCAAAAGTTTGGACTCACCTTCTCAGTCAATGATTTGTCTTTTTATTACTACCAGCTGTAAAACCATTTGAGGTGACTAACCTCATGAAGCTCATCAAGAGAAGGCCAAGATATGCAAGATGTTTTGGCTTATTTCACAATGTTGTGTTTGAAACATAAATCTTTATACTTTGGAGTTATAGTTTTGATGCCTTCATTATGTATCTGCAATGTAGAAAGTCATAAAAATAATGGCTTCTTGGCTTACAGGAATGGCACTAGGTTTGGTCTTCTGCTGCTGAAGGATTGCATCAAGGTTCAACATTTTGTGTATTCAGTGATGGGATTTTGCTGTCATATTGAGCCCATTTGTCCACTTTGTTCTGACATCAGCTACTCAATATTGTCCATTTCTTGGACGATTCTAAGTGTGTGAAAATCCCAGTGGATCAGCTGAAATATACCTGTTTTACAGAAACAACCAAGCCATGTTCAAAATCAGGTAAGGCTTGTTCCCCGCCCCATTCTGATCCTTGGTTTGAACCTCAAAGAGCGGTCTTCTCCATGTCTAAAGGCCTAAATGCAATGAGTTGTTTCCCTGTGATTGGCTGATTTGCTATTTGTGTTTAGAAATAACTGAAACAGATGTACTTAATGAAGTGGTCTTTCAATGTATATTACCATTTGGATTATGTAGAACTGCGGGGATCATTTCAGTCTGAAAGCAAGCTGTCATAGCCCCACTGATTTTATTTCTTCTCAATTTAAAAAAACAACTACATCAGACCAAAAAAAAAAAACCCTGAGAAATTACAATTTGAAGTTTATTAAGCAGTTGGGATCAAGGAACCAAAAGAAGAGCCTGCCAAACCTCTAAAACCATCCAAATTATAATTAAAACCTTGAAAGTTGGATGGACCATTACCTTCAAGAAAAAAAGTTAATTAAAAAAAATCTTAAATCTTTAATGAAATGTATTTTTAAAAATTCAACAGCAGTGCTCAGGAAAATAATTAAAGGTGAAAAGACAGCTCTTCCAAATGTGATAACAACTTAAAGGATAATATGCAATGGAATAATGAAGTTACTGAAATATTAGAATATTGTCAATTATATTGTCAGTTATCAGTTTTTTCCCTAAATAGATTGTTTTTCCTCCCTGTAGGCAAAGCCATATTGCTAAATGACAATGGCAGGACAAATTACGATGGAGCGGTTCACAGAGCATGATAGATAGTTTTAGCACATGTACTGTCCACAGCAGAGACAGACCCCAACACCACGGAGAATCTCTGGACTGGAGAGACATGTTGTGACGCTGTATTTTAAATGATACCACTATTAATGCATCCCACAACCAAAGCCAGAAGTGTTTCTTTTAAACTCTTACAGTCCAAAAAACTTTACCACTGAGTCAGATCTGACTTGAAGATGCATTCATTCCCCCACAGGGTGCAGCAAACAATTAAAACAGTAAATATTTTTTTTTCTTTGCATTTTTTGTCCACATCAATCATTTTTGAAGGGCACAGGATCTGATTTCTCGAATGTAGACGCCAGCTGTGATAATGATTGCAAAGGTGAATACCTCTCTGTTGGTGGAGAGTCAGAAAATGGATGAGATATTAAAGATAGATGAGCGATAATTGTGCTGCAGAGCTTGACAAGACTCCCTTAGAATCCCCACAGTGCTCTTCCCCCAACACCCACTGTGGTTTGAGCAGCACGCTCCAGCATGGCTCGATTTTACTGAGAAAATATAGTTCATGAATTTATTTGTTGTGTTTTACATTTCATAGATATGTTTGTTAGGAACAAAATGTATACACATTATTGACCTCCCTATAATCTACCAGATAAAGTTATAATAAAGTTATAATAAGGATAATTTTTAATGTTTAAGTACATCTGAGCTAACTCCAAGATGTTCCTAAAGGTCAGCTGTTATCATATTTAGAACCAGAAAACTTTGCAGTATAAATAAATCACAATCAGCACTTCTTTGTTGTTTTTTTAAGCATATGCGTAAGTAATTTCAAAACTTATTCTGAAGGACAGCCATTGGAGCCACGCCCTTCTGAAAAGGAAAGGCTTTACCAAATGTGGATGACGAAGCACCATCTGAAACTGGAGCATTTTGTAGTCAATGGGAAATGTTTTTTTTCTCTAGATGTTGACCTTTCTAATTGAAATGTGTGGAATAGCAAAGTGGCCTTTTATTGGTAACACAAAAGAAGGTGGAGAGAGCACTTTTACTTACCCGTGACATCTTCTATGGGGTTAGATTAGATTTCTTAAATTGAAAATTGACTTCTTCTCCTCTTCTGTTCGAAACTCTTTTTTTGGCAAGATTAAGAAACAACTGGAGTCTCACTTTCATGGGAAGAAACAATGCTTTGCTGAGGAGGGAGGACATAACACGTTCATGCCACGCCTGTAATAGACAGCTTTGGGGGAGTCATTAGCCAGACCATTGAGATAACTGCAGGTGTTGTTTGTGAGCATAAAGCTTTCCCAGTTAACTTTAACCATTGTTTTTACTTTTAATGTCCTCTGTCAATACAAAACACCTGCTGCTGCTCATTTATTTTACCATCAATATGTGTGACTAATATTTTCCTTTTCTCTGAACCAAATGATAAGAGTAGTGTATGGGATTATGAGTATTTTGACTTCTCTTCCATCCAGTACCTGTAGTATTAGCTAGATGTGTGGTAAATAGCCAAGAAGCATCTTAAAACTGTGGTGCAGAGAAACCCTCAAAATTTAAATGCAATCTTATGTGCAGAAAAGTGAGACTTTCAACCACTTTCATAAACTCTATTCAACACTGGACAGTCCACAAGTACAAATTAATTAAATTCAATTCAATTCAATTTTATTTATATAGCGCCAATTCATGAAACATGTCATCTCAAGGCATTTTACAAAGTCAAATTCAATCAGATTATACAGATTGGTCAAAAATGTCCTATATAAGGAAACCAGTTGATTGCATCAAAGTCCCGACAAGCAGCATTCACTCCTGGAGAAGCGTAGAGCTACAGGGAGAGTCGTCTGCATTGTCCATGGCTTTGCAGCAATCCCTCATACTGAGCAAGCATGAAGCGACAGTGGAAAGAAAAACTCCCCATTAACAAGAAGGAAAAACCTCCAGCAGAACCAGAACCAGGCTCAGTATGAACGGTCATCTGCCTCGACTGACTGGGGGTTACAGAAGACAGAGCAGAGACACAACAAGAGAGACAAAAAAGCACAGAAGCACACATTGATCCAGTAATCAGTTCTACATTAGATGGTAATAGCGGGTGAGCCGTCTTCTCTGGATGATGTCACAGCTAACAGAACACCAGAGCAGGTGTACCTACTATGAAGAAAAAGAAGAGAAAGAACAAAAAGTTAAAAGCTGAAATGACAACAGTCATTTCAATGCAATGCAAAACTAGAGAACAGTAGAAATCAGTAGAGTGAGAAAAATAGACCCTGATGTCCTCCAGTAGCCTAAGCCTATAGCAGCATAACTATAGAGGTAGCTCAGGGTAACATCAGCCACTCTGACTATAAGCTTTGTCAAAAAGGAAAGTTTTAAGCTTAGTCCTAAAAGTAGACAGGGTGTCTGCCTCATGGACTAAAACTGGGAGTTGGTTCCACAGGAGAGGAGCCTGATAGCTAAAGGATCTGCCTCCCATTCTACTTTTAGAGACTCTAGGAAACACCAGCAGACCTGCAGTCTGAGAGCAAAGTGCTCTGTTAGGAACATACGGGGTAATCAGAGCTCTGATATATGATGGAGCTTGATTATTAAGGGCTTTAAACGTGAGAAGAAGAATTTTAAATTCTATTCTTGATTTAACAGGAAGCCAATGAAGTGAAGCTAAAATTGGAGAAATGTGATCCCTCTTGTTGATTTTCATCAAAACTCTTGCTGCAGCATTTTGGATCAGCTGAAGACTTTGAACTGCATTTTGTGGACCTCACCAGTGCAGTGCAGATTTTAAGACAAAACAGACTGAATGCTTAAGGGTACCGTTGTTGGTCAGAACTAGAGCAGAAATTGCATCCAACTGAGTACTTCCAGAATTTTTCTTTTTCTTTTGTTTGTTGCAATTTTTATTTGGTTAAATTTTATTTATTTATTTATTTTGTTTCCAAAGGTGGGGTGCTGGTTTGTTAGATCTCCGTGTGATGTTACTGCCACTCGTAAAAAACTTCTTCTGACTCCCTTCTGCTCATTGGAAAATTATCATATAAATAATGCCGTATGAGCTCCAATGTAAGATTGAGACTTGCAGGAGATTATGCATTGATACATAATTTTGTTACTCTTTATCAGGTATCAGCTGCATTCTCTGCACTATTTTTGCTGTATTTCCTCTCACATTTCTCTCATTTGTTTTTGATGGGTTTTTTTTTTTTTTTTTTTTTTTACTTTGGTCATGGAAATGACAATAATTACTGTTTGCTATAAACTCAAATGAAACTGAAAAAGTGCAAAATCATGACAAAGGTTATTTGAATAAATGCTATGCTTTTTCTGATTGTTTTTTCTACTTAACTAAAATGGCAGAAACGTGTTTATTAATAGATTGTAGGATTTCACATTCATTTTAAAGTCTCCCGTTTCACTGTAATTCATCAATCAATCAATTAACCTTTATTTGCTTTGTACACGCAAGGCGACCAAAGTGTTGTACAGGTCCCCAACTTGAAAGAAAACAATACATAAAAAATGATCAAAAGACACAAGCCCCAACAATAAAAAGCAACATGAAAGAAAAGCTAAAAACAATAAAACATTAAGTAAAAGGAAACAAAAGATTAATAGAAGACGGTCACAAGATGAGTCCTGGGAACATCTATATGACCTCAGATTTCACTTGGGAATGTGTTTGTGTAAAAAGGTCTGATAGCTAAGGAGGTTCCAAACCATTTAAACACTTAAAAGCCAAAATTAAAATATAAAAATTGATCATAAAACAGATGGGGGTAATGTGCTCACATAATTTATCACCATACACACCAAATGATAATGGATGAACTAAGTTTAGTTGGACTCAGGGACTGACGGTTGACCAAGACAAAGGTTTTTCAATGTTCAGTGTAAGTGAAAGGCAAATTTGTTTTCTGCATTTAATCTATCCCCTAGGAGCCAGTGGGCTGCCACTCTGCGGCGCCCGGGGAGCATTCTGAGCAGCAGTCGGTGGATGCCGAACAAGAAATCTTGCAGTGTCTAACCACTAGTCTACCACTCCCAAAAAAGTTCAGCATGAATTTGAACCCAGGTGTCATGAATGGAAGACAAGCTATCAACATTTGCAGCTATCAAATAACAAAGATGTTTATCCAACATGAGGTTAAGAGGCTCGTGCTCTACCAACTGAGCTGGCCAGGCTTGGAACCAGATTTGTCTCCTGAGCATGGGAATGGTCAGCAGGCCAGAGAGGGTTTTGTGGTTGGTGAGAACTGTGAGGGAATGGAAGAGAGATGAAAAAGCTGCATCAATACGTATAACAGGGACACCCCTCAGAAGAGTAACTGCCTGGGTGGTGAGAGCATTCTGCTGGGATTAAACTGTGGTGGGGACAGGATAAAAGTTGGCAGAAAACATGATAATCCACTTGGTTTTTAAGAAAATAAAATTAAATCCAAACAGGATGAGTGGCTGAGGGGAAAAGCAAAAAAAAAAAAAAAAAAAAAAAAAACTCTGGAAACAAGGCTTCTTTAAGCATAAACAAGACAAGGCTGGAACCCAAGGCTAGAAACAATCTGGCAGGGAGCAGAGGAAACACGGCTGATGTAAAGGAGAGCCAGCAGGTGTGGGCAGTGAGCTTATCAGCTAAAAGAGCTGCAGTGCTGCAACAGGCAGCCTGCAGGACGTGGTATAAAAAAAAGCACAAACACAGAAAATCATGATTGAACTGTGACAGATATATTACTTTTATACTACTTACTAAACCTTTTCTAACAGAGTGCCTTTAATCATTTTTGACAAAAGATATCATCCATGCTAAAAACGATCCGAGTGAATGAATGTCTAACAGTCGTTGGTGCTTCACATGTGATCCATGATACGCAGAAGTCTGTCTTCAACTTTATGCACTTTTAACCTAACCCTTCATTACCATTTCTTCTTATTTATAAGGTGTTTTGTTTATTCTGTAGCTTGATTGTGAGCCAAGTGCTTGGAACTGCTCCACTATAATCAGTGCAGACCTTGAAAAGTTGGGGGACACTACTTTGATTATTCTCCCTGAAAAACAAGCGTAGTGCAGTTCGGTTTATTCTGGTGTTAAATGATGCTGAATGATTAATTCCCCTTGTTTAGACAGCGTGTACGATAGATTAGCATATAATCTATGTACATCCATTACTGTAGAGTTGGAAACGGGACAAGCTCTTCATAAAATAAACAAGTGACAAGACCTCTAAAATGGCAGAATAATTAACATCCAACACAGTCTATAGCAGCAGTTAGCATCATAACAAAATGTCCTTGAATAGATTCTGCTCCAGGACATAACTTTCTAAGCAGATTTGTTTTCCTCTGCTAAGATACATTTGTTGTTTTAAACCCAGTTGTATTAAATGTCCTGCTTGTTTCACAGCCATTGCGTTCCGCTTATCTGAGATCGGGTCAGAGGGTTAAAGGGCACTATAGGGAAACCAAGATATCTATCTTTGCAAAAAGATAGATATCTTGGCAAAATTTGTAAAATCTGTGCCTGTATTCACATTTTTGGAATCCTAAGAGGCTCTAGGTCTGTCCCAGGGTCTTCTCCGACTTGATGCACCTGGATAAACCTCCAAAGGGAGGTGTGCAGGAAGCATCCTGATTGGATGCCTGAACCACCTCAACTGACTCCTGCGTAGTCCTGCCAAGAAGCAGGACTACACGCCCCCCACAGATAATTTATTTTGCACCACATCTCTGGCTGAGTCCACCCTGAGCAACCCTGCAGATGAGGCTCTAAATTGTTTATTCATCTCCCCCTTAAGGCTTCAAAGTTTGCAGTGAATTATAATAGTGCATATATACAAAGGATGAAGCTACAAAATTATGTTTTTAATTAATACAAATAATCACAGGTGGGATTTAAAAGTGTAATATCATTAAATAAAATGTACATGGCAGAACTGAACTGAGTAAAGTGCTCTGTTGCATTACTGGCTTTTACCTTATCAAGTCCGACAACCCCAAAGCGCTTTACACTACAGACATTCATTCACACACACATTCACACCCTGACAGCGGTCAGGCATGTTAGTAGCCACAGCTGCCCTGGGGCAGACTGACAGACTGACACTGGCGTACATCGGCACTACCGGCCCTCTGACCACCGCCAGCAAAGAATTCGGGTGAAGTGCCTTGCCCAAGGACACACCGACTCAGACGGTCGGGATCGAAACCGGCAACCCACCAGTTACGGTACAAACTCCTGCACCACTGTCGCCTCAAAATGTTTCTCCAAATAAAATAGGACACCCTACGACGGAATGAAAGTTTTCCTAATGTAATAGGGCTTATGGATATTTAGTATCAGTAGTTATCAGTGCTTAAAATGTGAACAGAGGTAAACAACAACAACAAAAAGAAATAAATAGCCTTTCAGTTTTATTGGTAAAATGTAAATGTAGTAAATTAGCTTTTGTTTTATTGCATCTTGTGTATTTTTTTTCACCTTTTGTTTGAGAAGCACTTTCAATGTCTTTTTTTTAGCATGAAAGGTGCTATATAAATAAAGATTTACTAACTAATTTCCAAAAAATTGTTTTCTGGTGAAAAATAAATCAGGCACTCCCACCCTTATCCCCATTTAAATTGTCATGTGGTGTGAATTTAAAGCAGGAGCAAATGGTAGGCAGGGGTTTTGAACCCACAGCGGGTCAGGGAATAAGGGTGGCATAACGAAAGAATCCAGTAAGCAACAATGAAAACCAGGGAGCTGAAAACAGAAGAGGTGTGACTAGTGACTGGGAAGCCAGGTGAGTCTAATCAGGGCAATGATGAACAGCAGAGTGAGAGTATTGAGTAAGGAACTGAGGATAGAGATTAATAAACACAGATAACACAAAGGAAGCCAAAAGAAAACTTCAAAGGATCTGAATATTAAATAATGCACAGAGGAAAGAACACAAGAAACAAGAAACTAAACACAAAGAAATAAACGTATGCTGAGACTCCAACAACAAACAGAAATTACCTAAATATGGCAAGACTTATTGACAACAATAAATCCAGAAATGATCAGAAAAGCAAAACAAACTCCAACTAAAGCCCCCAAAACTTGTGGATGATGGCAAAAATAGATAAAAACACACACTGACATATGTGCATACATGATAAGAACATTGTTACTCGGTAGTGTAAAGGAGGTTTGCCCTTTTTAAACCTCTGGATTTAGTTGGACCAGGCCTAGCCATCCAAGCAACTTCATCCTTCATCAGAAATAATTATTAGTATTCACACAGTAGCAGTGTCACTGGTACGGCTTCAAGCAGCGTAATAATGTATAGGACTTAATGTGTTTGTGTGGAAGTTGAGCCGTGGTCTGGTTGGAAAAGAAACTCAGAATGAGCTGCAGTTCTGTTTTCCTCTGCCTTCTAGTTGAGTTTTATGTATTTTTATTCAGCAGGACACAACTTTCCCTAGAAGCCTCTGTGGAAAAACCAGGAGTTTATTAATGAGAAAAGTTCTTAATGATCCAGATTTTGTTTCAGCTGCAACATTATTATCAGTAACTTCCTTCATTTGAGGTTATTTTGTTGCAAAGTTATGATGAATGTACATTTTTCTTTGTAGGTAACCAATGTTGTCAAACCTCCAATCTTTTTAGACATCAGTTGCTAATCAAAGTGAAGTCTGATATTCATATGGATTGTATAAAAAGACTCATAAGCTTGTTATCCCACTGTGTGGTACTCACTTTTAGTTTCTTAGGGAGTGTTTGTCTGGTACATTCGGTACATTGCACAGTATTTTACATCATTCTGTAATTTGACTGCTATCTTTCTTTTTTGACTTGAACATTTAAATTTTTCCCAGACGTTAAGGGCTAGTTACACTCATTTTTAGCTTCTCAGGAAGTGTTGTTTGGTACATTCAACTTGAATATTTTATTTTTATTTTAATATTGTCCATTAACACCAACACTGTATTTTCCCCCCTTCTGACAAGTCTTTCTCTTCGATCGTACAGCTTAACTGTAAATGTAGCTTTTTTTCCTATTGTGTTTTAGCATTTTTAAGGGTCTGTTCTGTGAATGTCATTCCTAATTTTTCCATGGATGTCTTTGATATGTGTCTGTCTCACCAAAAAACTTCATTATGGTTACATATTAACAATAAAGACTCTTAATTCCTGTTTCTTGATTAAAACAGACTAAACATTTCCCGCCTCAGGTCAGCTACAAAGATCTATTTCTTTTTTGGTAAATGCCAGAATAACAGGAGATTTTATTTTTTTACTTTCTTCAGAAACTTTCTTCAGCATTTGTTATGATTGCCTTTGAAACTGCGTGGCTTGGATTTGATGTTTCTGGTACCTTTCCACAATTTTTTTTTTTTTTTTTTTTTTACAATACTTTGCAGGAATTCCTCCAGACAGAGCTGGTGTACTGGTTGCTGGTATAACTGAGTCAGGTTTGTATGACACCTTTCTCAATTTTCTTTTTATCTCTGTCCACATGTTTTCTGTAGGACTGTGATGGCCAATTTAATAAATTGACTTTTCTGTCCTTGAGGCACCTTGTAACTAACGAGCTGTATGATTAGGGTTGACGTCCATTTAGAAAAAAAAACAAAACATTTGTGTTTAAGCTTTAACTACTTGCCTGGTATTTTGAGATGTTTCTTCAATACTTACACATGATGTTCTTTCTTCATGAAGCCATCTCTTCCAAAGTGCACCAGTAAAACACCCACCCAACATGATGCTGCCACCCACATACTTCACAGTTGTGATGGTGTTTTCAGGTTTGCACGTTTGCCACTTTTTCCTCCAAATGTATCAATGTTCATTATGGCCAAACCGTTCCTACAGTGTGCTAACCCGTGTTAGCACACTGGGGCTAACACGGGTTCCCAAACTTTTCAGCCTGTGACTCCCAAAATAACAGTGCCAGAGACTGGTGACCCCCTTTTAATAGGAGGGATTTTTTTTTTCTTTTTATGAGAAAAAGTCATAGAACTTCAAGAACAAGGTAGTATTTTTGTAAGAACTTCCTCCATTTGAGCATCTTGTAATGTAGGGTGACCAGACGTCCCCGATTTCCGGGGACAGTCCCCGTTTTGCTTGACCTGTTCCCGGCAAAAGCTGTCCCCGAAAATGTCTCCGATTTCAGTGTATCATGATGGAGTAAAAAAGTGTAGCGCAACGAGAGCCATTTAACCGGTCTTGTCGCTGTCCCCGACGCAGTAGAAGAGCTGGGCCAAACGCGCCTTCCCCGCACCGTACGGGATTTTCGTAGATGTGATGTATCAGAGAAGCGACTGTCTGGATTCAGACAACAATGGCGGCACGCAGCGAGGAAGCAAGCGGTAACATTGATGCTGCTGTTTCATCAGTGTTGTCCAGTCCACCGAATATTAATTATTTAAAAGAACACCAGAGAACGGCTTTGGAGGCTTTTATTAGTGGAAACAATGTTTTCGCCCTTTTCCAGACCGGGTTTGACAAGAGCGTCACTGGTTGGTTTCGATGTGAGTTGTTGAAGTAGCGTGTCAGTGAAGCTAACAGATTTAAGAAGTATACATCCAATTATATGCAAGGATTTTTGATGAGGCCCCTCCTTCCGAAATACATCTCCAATGGAGCGATCCCAGATGTATGTGTGGAGCTCTGCGGAACAAAATCCATCTGGCGAGAGTCAGGTCTGTGGGCAGTGGCCCTTTTGTCAGATGCATGTCAGTGCATTCTCATAGCTTGTTTAAATGCTCCCGATTTTTCCCAGCTTTGTTATTTGGGATTTTTTATTATTATTTCTTGCTTTCCTTGGTTGGACCTTGTGTTTTTTAAGTAACAATAAAGTTTGTTCAATGGATTTCCGGCACCCTTTTTTACATCCTCTTCTAGCTGATGAAATCCATAAGACATAATGTAGAATAGTAGCTATCGTTTTTATGGGACCCACTCAGGCTCTTTCCTGCAGATATTTAACTATTTTTACAACAGCTGCCACTCAACTACATCACATCATCTCTATCTCTTAAGAAGCTTCTTAAGCAA
Organism: Fundulus heteroclitus; assembly: GCF_011125445.2. Lineage (NCBI taxonomy): Eukaryota > Metazoa > Chordata > Actinopteri > Cyprinodontiformes > Fundulidae > Fundulus > Fundulus heteroclitus. The sequence goes on from NC_046361.1 coordinate 8,205,642, forward strand.
AAGCAGGGAATTTGACCTATGTGTAACCTCAAAATGCAATCTTAGTCATGCTCGTCATACAGATGGACGTGTTTCAGGGCTTCAATTTGTCAGTTTTAATGTGTTCACAGTTTTTTGCCTCGAGCTTCATCTCTAATGCCCTGAATGGTACCCCTTTAGAGCTTCCTTTACTCTCTTTGTCTCATTTTTTTTTCTAGGAAATTGCTGACTCGTTCTGTGACCTTCAACATCCCACTTTTACATGTGAAAGAGGAAATAAAACCACCTTTGCCTTCCCCAGAATGCCATTATTTTTCCTGTTAGAACACGATGTCTGAAGTTACAAACGAATCTAAAGCACATATATTATTTCAAAAAGAAAGCCCTGCAGCTTGTGTTAACTTTTGTGAAACTAGATTAACTTAACATATGCTAATGATGCTTTTTTTTTCCACCATCCTTTCCTTATCACAAAATCTAGCCAGGTCACCGTAGACCCTTTGATTTCAGCCAAGCTATTAACGTAAGCTGGCAAACTGCTGAGGCAATAATTAGGGGATCAATAGATTGTCCTATTTCCCACCCGAAGTGCAAAAAGGGATTAAACTATGAGTCACAGTCACAATTTAATATTTAAGGATGGCTTTTTATGCATAGGTTTTTACGTAAATGATGCCCTTCTTGCACCCCTCTTCCCCTGTCAAATAATAATTAACCGCTAAGGACAATGAACAGAAAAGCCTGTTTTCAGATATGCACATTTAGAGGCTGGCCTCTTCGCTCATCCTTCCTCATAAAGTAACTCAAGATCAGTCAGATTTGGAAGGAAAACACCTGAGCACATCAGTTTTCAGGTTTGGCACATATTAACTAATATATTTAGGTCAAGCATTTGGTAGGGTGATTCTGATACCAAAATGTGTTTTGATCTAAACCCTTTTATAGTGACTGTGGTTGTATCTTTAGGGATGTTCTGCTGCTGGCAGCTGGACGATCCCACTGCCACAAATATTTCCAGCCACAGGTTTTCTTTCAGTAATGCCCCGTTTTTAGCTCCATCCACCATCTCAACAACTTTGACCATTTCACAGTAGACCTGCTGTGTTGGGGGTAATGTGCATTGTTGGTCTTCTGTCACACTATTTGTTTTACACGTCAGCCAAAAGCTTCAGTGCTGGTTTCATCAGACCAGAGCCCCTTGTTCCACAGATTTGTTATATATCCCACATAGCTTGTGGGAAACTACGCATGGGAGTTGTTGTGGCTTTCTTTTAATAAGTTGTCTACCCACTCTTTCATCAATGTCAGATTTTTGGAATGGACAACTGATACTTGTCCTGTCAGAGATTCTTCCTCCTGAGCTGTGGACCTCTGTGGCTCCTCCAAACTTACCATTGTCCTTTTGGCTTCTTCAAGGATTAATGTCTCCAGCCCAGGCCTGTCAATTTAAGTGGACCGCCATTCTCTTTCAATTTAAAAGATCGTTAGAGTTGTGCGCAATGACATGTCCAAAGCTTGGGATATTTTTTTTTTCAACTTAATTCTGTTTTAAGTCAGAATCAACAGCTCCATAAAAGGGCGACATCATATGTGAATATTTAGGGGCAATTCAGAATAACAATTTACCCTATAGTCATGTCTTTGAACTGTGGGAGGAAGCTGGAGTAGCCGAGGAGAACCCACACATGCACAGGGAGAATATGGAGAAAGACCTCTGGCCAGGATTCAAACCCAGAACCTTCTTGCTGCAGAGCTACAGTGCTACCAACTGGGCCAATGTGCAGCCCCTCTTGGAATGTGCTATTTACGTAAAAAGAGACATCTTTAGATGGGGGGGAAAACCTGATGATTTGGCATATTTACATGGTAAGCTGAGCTCATGGAGCCTAGACCAGACCGACTAAAATAGATTAATATGACTGTCCTCCACAGGGCAGAGCAGTCCAGATCATGTTCTGGGGATGCTCTTCTTTATACACAACTCCTCTCAGCCTAAACTGAGTTAAAGATGTGTTTCAAGTGATCCTCAATTCAGTCTTTTTACTTCATCCATGCCAATTTTGACGACCAAAGTCTGAATGACCTTGGTTGTCTTTAAGTTGTACAGGTAAACTGCTCTTTCATTTGTAACACTGACATTTATTCTACTGTTCAAGGTACTAAATGTTTAAGGGAAATCTACTTCTTTCTCTTTTTTCACATATTTTTTTGTGTGCCATGAATTCCACTTACATGAAACTAACATACATATAATGTGTTGTTTCTCATTCTTGTTTAAGGACTGCAAAGCATCAGTCAGGGTTACATACCTTGTTGCCCCTGGAAACAGTGTTTGCTCCTGAACGTTGTGGATATTACCTTGAAGCTCTTTGTTAAATTGGAGGAGAGGCTGAGGTAAAACTGTCTGAACTGTGTATCAAATTTACTCACAAGATTTAGCAGAAAACATTTGTATGCATAAACATGTGCGTATAAGTATACAAATGTTTAGGTCAGAGTACTCAAAAAGTATTTGTCCCTTAAAGATTTCTTCATTTTTTTTGGGGGGGGGGGGGGTTGTCACACTTAGGGTCTGTTCACTAGATCAAGCAAGTTTTAATATTGGACAAAGATAACCTGAGTAAATACTAAATGCAGTTTTCAAATGATTATTTAAGGGAGAAAACCTATGCAAACTAACCTGGTCTCGTGTGAAAACATGAATACATCCCAGCTTAAATCACGTACTGTTTTGTGTTTTTTCACTCTCACAAGCCGCAGCTAGACCGGATAAATGCCAGAGCTGTAGAATTGAGAAACCTCTTAAATAAAACTTCTGCCAGAATAAAGTAGGTAGGCTAAAAGATCTCAAAAGCATTATTTCAGCCTCCAATCAAAGATAATCAAGAACAGATGACAGACAAACATGTTATCAGTTAAATAATATATTAGATCAAATGTTCTTGTAAACATTTGATGGAATGGGGCTCTGAAAAATAAGTTGCTATCATGATCACATGGTCTGTGAGGAGGTGAGCAAAGGGGAAGATCGCTGAATACCTGTTTGAGGCATTTGCTGTTTCTTGAGGCATTTGCTGTTTCTTGAGAACATTGGAGAGTTCTGCTGAATCTGCATCCTTATCTTTTGGTAGTGCAAAGTGGAGAAGCAGCTGACTGTAGATAGGAGAGCAAACAACGAGCACTTCAGGATTTGATTCTGGAATCAGATCAGTTTAGAATAGGGTGATGTTGTTTTAATCATGGGTAGCACAAAACCAGCGGACTATGTGAGGTGGCAAAGACTAAAAATGAAAGCGATTCCCAGAGACATCTCTGTGGGAACGCTCTGGTGAGTTATCCATGGGACAGATTTGCCGTCTAAGGTCGGAAATTCCGATCGAAAATGATAATGGCTGAGTCTGCATGTGGCATTGCTGAAACAGGGATAAACTAATGAGATTGTTTCACTGCCAGGATTGGTTAAAGCACTGATCTTGAGTGAATTGGGATTGCAAAAGATGGAGGCTGGTAGTAAGCAGGGAGCGTTGTCCCATTTGAGAAGCTTAAAAGGAGCCACATAGGGCGGGAGGATAAAAAAAACTCAGGAGTCATAAAGTAGAAGAATGGCTTCACTTCAAAGTGATGTTACTGATCCTCAGACATACCTTTTTTTTTTTTTTTGCTCCACCTGGCCATAACATTGGGAGGTGGTTGCACTGAGATCAGAATAGAGGAGACCTCCCGGAAAGACTGCAGCTGTTCAGGTGGTGCGTTCTCTAGATTTCTGTTTGATTTTAGTTTGATTGTTAAAGTAAGTTGCCTGTAAGATTTTGGTTTGAATTTTAAACTGAAATTAAATCAGGTAATTTTAGGTTCATCCCAACTATTACCACTATTAATTTGCAACCTTTGCATGCTGCTGAGAATCAGGGATTTTGTGCTATGGAGCAATCTTTAGATATCACATCCCACCTCAAAGATACTACACAGATCCACAAGAAGAACAGTGAGGCCAAAACAAAGTGGCGGGATCTTTTGCAGGTACAGTTGCTCTAACGATGCATGGAAAGCCACCCCCATAGACCATATCATATAACATGGTGTGTGCTCCAAACGAGAGCACTATCTAGAATATGGTTACTCTTAAAACAACAACAAATTGACATCTTTCTACTTCTCCAATGTTTGTATCTGTTTGCTCTGAGTTTAATTATGTAGTGTTCCTTTTGCAATTAAGCGTTTTTTGTTTTTTTTTTGTTATATATGTGTGAGCTGAGGGACCCTAATGGACCCTAGCAGCTCTCATCATTCTTTAAATGAATTCCTGTGTTACTTCATTAATGTAAAAGCTCTTCTTGCAAACACATGCCATCCCGTATAGATTATATCAGTCAAGAGATTTACCATACAGTCCAAACTGCAGCATGTGCACAATGAAATGTGATGGTTCTGGAGTATGACCCAGTAGTCTTTATTGGCTTTGCAACAAAATATGCCGTCTTCAGCTTGTATATCATGTTAAGACCTGAAAGCCACTCGAAATGTGTCGAACATCTCATCTGCATGGCCCTGACCAATGGCTAATTAATAGAGAGGGTTCTAGAAGTGTCAGAGTAATCATGATTGGCATGAGCTATTACCAACCTTAAACTATGAAATGAAGAGCTGTCAGCTTTAATTTGTTACTTTCGGTCCTGAGGGCACCACCTAATTACTGTTTTGGTCACCTGTTTCATTTAGACTTCTTTAAAATGGAGGCCTAGAGAAATGTTCGCATTTGTATCATGTTAGAGTAAATATCCAATATAAAGAGGATAACAAAATGGTTGTTATTACTGGACAGATTAGGACTTATTCAGGCAATCATATGAAATGAGTATCCGTTTGAAAAAATGCTAAACAAATTCCTAAAAAGGATTTCTGGATATTTATTTTATTTTATTATTGCAGTTTAAAATGTGCAAGTTTCAATAAACCACCTTCCATTTTCTCTGCTTTGACAGTGAAGAGATGGGTAAAGAAGCAGCTAACTTAGGTTTTTTTATCCCGTATTACCAGGGACATACAAATCTCTACATAAATGATGAAACGCCACAGCAAATCAAAAACACAAATATTTTCTGGCTTCCTGAGTACCATGCCACATCTCCTTTCTGTTAAAAAGTTTGTTTCATTAAACTTCCATCCAAAGAAATCCAACATAAACAAGTAGGGGTGGTTTTTTTTTATTTCATTTAATCAATTAATTTATTTATTTTGCTCTGTATTAATAAATTCTAACTGATGGGTTGTATTTTTGTCCCTGAAGTATGACCTATGTCCATGAACTTGTGCTTTATGAACATTACAGGCACATAAAGCTGGTAAATACCACCACAACTCTGTTTTGGCTTCCTTACACAGCTTTGATTTATAAAATATAAGCTAGTATTGACAAATGTGATGGATTTGCTCAATGAACTGCCCCTAAAGATTCAGGCCTCACTCACTTGAGGGTTCTTATCTGTGTGCAGATCTCATGTACAAGTTTAGATAAAAGGTCATTGGTGGTTTTCAACATGACATCAGCTATCACATACAAAGCGGCAACAGAAACAACAATGTTCAATCACACCAATCTTTAAAACAATGTGAGGTGGACTGCAGTGCTAGTGGCTACTTATTAACCTCTAAACTCTGAAGGTGGATTTGGGAATGACAGCAAATGCAAATAACCAATTCAACAATATATATGTGGATGTGTCCGCATGAAGTGGTGTTCCAAGTTCAGGTTGAATCTGGTTTGGTTAACAGCGAATGGAAAAAAGCAAAGAGGGAAACCCCCTATTTATGTGACAATAAATATTATTATAAACTGCATTTATTCTTTTTCTCTCTCTCTGGCCGCTCCGGCTTATAACAGATTAAAAAGAAAATGCAAATATCGAGTCCTGCTGTATTAGCACTGTAAATATTCATCAGTATGGTGCCCTTCATAAATCTTAGTATTGACAGAGGAGGTACTCGTAAAAGTTTTAAGATCCTTCTCTATGCTGTAGATGTGGATGGTGTTTAACCATCTTATGGCGGGCAGATGTCTGGTAAAGCCGTATACTCAAAACACAGTGGTCTTTCAAACTTTGCTATATTCAGTTATTTGACAACCACTATGCTGTAATAAATTAGAAAGTTTAGGATACAGAGGTTTGGCTTGGTTTGTCATGGTGGGTTGTTCTGACTGTTCATACAGAAAATATAAAAAGTGATTCATTGAATTCATTTGTCTGTAGGAAAGTCAGATAACAGAAGAAAAAAATGACCACACTGGACCTTCTAGAGGAACTAAAATGTCTAAAAAGATTTCTTTTGTTGAATCTGTGGAAAGATCATTAACGGTTCGGCTGGCCCTCCTGTCAGACCCCTGCATGGAAGCTGTGCTTGGCTTCTTGGCTTTAGATTCTCTTGAAGCTAAAAACTTTAAGCAGATAAATAGCCAGAGGTTCTGGCTTGTTAACGAAATTTAAAAATACATATCAAGCTGACACATACACAGCCAAAATGTGCATTAACTCTAAATATGCAGAACGGTATTATTACCTGTCATTCTGCAGGTAACATGAAAAAGATCCAACAGACAGACACTGGGTGGCAGATTCAAAGAAAAGACATTCAAGAAAAAGGGAAACATGTCCAAGGAGACAAAATAAATCCCAAAGGGCAAGGTAGATTTCCGTTAACAGGAAGCCTTGGCAGCCTTTTATGCTGTGGAGCTAATTCGAGTAACAAGGGACAGGTGTGCTGAGGGGAGCTGGGTCAGCTCACTGGCAAAGGGCAGATCCTTAATGAAGGTTCATACTAAAGAAAAGAGAGAAGATTGTGAAGAAGGAGATGCAACAGGTTCTTTTGTTGAAGACTGAGCCATTTAGCAAGCAGGGAAAGGAAAGCTGAATACAAAGTGTAAAGTTTTATCACACTAAAAGAGAAAATTAATAAAAAACAGCTAAGATCCAAGACTGAAATACAAGTTTTAAAAGGTTTGATCTGCGTTTGGTGTAGAGTCAGTGTCCTCAAGTCAGCAGTCTAGGGTACGATTCTCGACCTTGATGACTTTTCTTCATGTCTTCACCTCTTCTTTCTGGGCCCATTAACTGTCTGATTACTGCCCGAGAAGTAACGAAACCCACAAAATGATTTTAAAACAACCAAAGATTGATCTGCTACATTGCAAGTAAGTAAAAACCTGCAGGTATTATTATTATTATTATTATTATTATTATTATATGTTTTATGGAACTAGTGACATTTATTGTCGCTTCTTGCTTGCTCAGTATGAGGGATTGTTGCAAAGCCATGTACAATGCAGACGACTCTCCCTGTGGCTCTATGCTTCTCCAGAAGTGAATGCTGCTTGTCGGGACTTTGATGCAATCAACTGGTTCCCTTATATAGGAAATTTTTGACCAATCTGAATAATATGATTGAATTTGAATTTGTAAAGTGCCTCGAGATGACATGTTTCATGAATTGGCGCTATATAAATAAAATTGAATTGAATTGAATTTATTTGATGGTTAACTGACAGGAAATGGAGTTGAGAGAGAGGGAGAAGGTATGTGTCAAAGGTCCATGGAGCAGGATTCGAACGTTGAGGACTGTGGCTTCCCAAAAATGCCCAAAAGAGTTCCCACTCTTAAGAGCTTCCAGTCTTGGGGATGTCGCAGGCCAATCAGAAGAAAACATGGTCTAGCATGATGAGTAGGACGCTCACATTAACCACTGAGTTACAAACCCTCAACTAACGTTTAAAAAAGAGATGTTTCTCATACAAATATCCTCAAAAATTCTTGAGCCACAAAAAACAGCAGTTTAATTTACCTTTAAACATGAAAATGATTGTCTTTGACTGTTGTAGTTAAACTGTGAACATCATTAGTTCAAGTCTGTCGTCCAACTGTTTTTAATATTTGCTTTAGTTTCCATTTTCCTATGTTTTATTTTGTTTCATTTTTTCTACATTTTATTCCAACTGCTTTTATTTTCCTATATTTTATTCATGTAAAGCACTTTGCATTGTCTTTGTACTGAACTGTGCTGTAGAAATAAATTTGCCTTGCCTTTTCTGTGAAAGCTATCCTTGTAATCAGATGTGGGTGGTAACTAGTTACATTTACTCAGTTGCATTTACATGAGTAACTTTTTGATCAACATGTACTTTTAGGAGTAGTTTTACTGCACTTTACTTTTACTTGAATCATAATATAATATGCACCTGAGAGACAACACCCTCAAGTATATGTTAATATGTGAGACTTTTTATTTGTACACAAACTTTGTTATTTTAATGTTATTTTCTATCTGCTGAGCTCATTGAGGTTTTTGGAGGTTGAATGAATGTACGGTAGACATTGGATGTTGTCACTGGAAGTACTTTGCACTGTTCTAACTATACTGTATCTATATTAACTGCTGCAAGCATTGCTTTCAAGTTTAATGTTGAAAAAGATTATCCTGAAAATTGTTTCTTCTGCCTGAATTTGTTATTTTGCAATCAGGTTATACTTTGTACATTTTTTTCATTTTTGTCTTTAAAATACCAGAATTTGCACATACCCTTATATTTTTGTTTGTACGGTTATATCATTTTTAAATATTGAATCATCAGCTGTTATCATCAGTTTTACTTGAGTAAAAATATGTTGAAGTAGTGCTACTCTTACGTGAGTGCAATTTTTGGCTACTCTACCCAACAGTTCTTGTAATAATAGTCAAGTAAAAGTAATTTCAAATGATTCATGGAGCAGATTCCCATTATAAATTAAAGAAAACACATTTATCAGTGTGACACAATCATCATGAATCGTTAAAGCTACAACAAGGAGATTTCTCAGCTGGAAACTCTGTACCTTCTCATTCTGGTTAAAGGCTTAGTAAACTCTCCCAAGGTTTCCAGACTGTTACTCTGTGCAGATACAAAATATTCTGTCTCAAACTTAAATACTGAAGATGACATGCCTCTGCATGACCTGACAAGAAAATAGAAATTGGTCAAACATCACATCTTGAGGGCCACACATGCTACAGACTTTAGATCTATTCAAAACAACTTCTCATCCCACACAGATGGTGTCCTTGGATCCTCTCCATGCAATAATGTTCTTATGACCCTGAGCTGTTATGCAGTTATGATCAAAAGATTGAATGGGAGTGCAGCTTGCAGCCAGAAAGATAGTGATTATATTCTACTCCACTCTCTTCTCCATCTGGTGTTTTTAAAATCTGGTGGAAAAAAGAACACAATTTTCTTACTGGCTGTTTAATGCGACTTGGTCACACTTTTCCAAAAACTGCATTGGTGAGTAGGCTAAAGAGGTTTTCTGCTTGCCTGAAGTTGCTGCCTTTAGCTCAGACTGGGGAGTCACCAGAAACTCACAGACGCAGCAAGTTCTGCCTTATCAAGCCAAGATAACACGATCACTGGATCCAATTCCATTTTAAGGTCTTGTGCCCCACTGGATTTTCTTAACGTGGAAAAATATTTGCCCAAAATTCCGGCAAAGTTTTTTTCTTGTTTGCCATCACTCCTCCAACATGCTTCTGGAGCTTTACCTTTACTTCAGTATGGTTCTGGAGGGATTCAATTCAGTTTCAGTTCAGTGGGAACGTTTTAAAACAAAATTAGAGGAAAGACAAAGGATGTGATAGCTGGGAAGAAACATTTTTTAGGTGGGACATTTGCCTCTTCCTCTAAGAGTGAGAGTTCAGGAGATAACAGGGAGGTCAAACAGATTAAAACAAAGTCATCCTGTTTCATTTTGAGCTTTCAACCTTTGTTTAAAACAAAACAAGGTGGAGCTTAAAATGTCAGCAGCCCTTTGGAAATTTCAGAGTGAAGGCAAAGATCTCCATTCTTTAGTAAATAAATACAAATAATGTTATTTGGAGTTAGTAATGCTAAACATGCTAACTGCTAATGTAAGATGCTAAAAACATGCTAATGTGTCAAGACTGTGATTCCTTTTCTCTGAAGCATACAGTGGGACATCAATGCTGCTCCTAATATAAATAATAAATCAACTTTGTTGGCACAAAGGTTAGAAAAAAATAGGAAAATAAGAACCCTGTCAATTCTGAAATGGAATATGCTAAATTTGGTATTGGCAGATCAAAGCTTTACAAAATTAGGGATCAGAAATTGGCCTCTAAATTCTGATCGGGCTTTTCTAGTCATACTGGCCACACAAGTGCTTTACAGAAGAGCCACATTCACACAATCACTAGCGCGCATATATTCATACTTGTTAGCCTACCCCTGAGCTGTTATGCAGTTATGATCAAAAGATTGAATGGGAGTGCAGCTTGCAGCCAGAAAGATAGTGATTATATTCTACTCCACTCTCCTCTCCATCTGGTGTTTTTAAAATCTGGTGGAAAAAAGAACAAGTTTTTCTTACTGGCGGTTTAATGCGACTTGGTCACACTTTTCCAAAAACTGCATTGGTGAGTAGGCCAAAGAGGTTTTCTGCTTGCCTGAGGTTGCTGCCTATAGCTCAGACTGATGAGTCACCAGAAACTCACAGACACAGAAAGTTCTGCCTTATCATCCAATTTAATTTTGAGGTCTTGTGCCCCACTGGATTTTCTTGACATGGAAAAATATTTGCCCAGAATTCCAGCAAAGTTTTTTTCTTGTTTGCCATCACTCCTCCAACATGTTTCTGGAGCTTTACCTTTACTTCAGTTTGGTTCTGGAGGGATTCAAAGTGGGAGACCATGCAGTGACCTGGCCTCTTCTGTAGGAACACATTTGAGTGAAAACAGTACCTGTATCAGTATCTTGATGTATTCCTTGTCAGCTGTGCAGAGAGTGGAAACAAAAGTGGAAGAGCTTAATTCCTCGAGCTCCATAGTTGGTCTCGGGGGAGAAATGACGCAACAATCAATTTCGGACCAATGAAAATGGTCCTCTTATTAGTTTAATCTTTGGAGATTTAATGATGATGAAGCTAACACACAAAAAGTTTCTCACTTTAAGTTTGTCCTTCCGTTTCTTTTTAGGCCCCCTATTTCACATAAGGTCAACTTAAAATTAGACCAGGAGTGCTTTCTTTTCACTTCAGTTAGAAAGCAGACACCTTAATGCAGTTAAATCTTTGCATAACCTGTTTAATAATGTCCACACTGTTCAATTCCAGTCCGAAACACATCTCTTTAAACAGTTAGTTTTCATGCTTAAAAGTAGAGTTGGCGGTGTTTCTGTCACGTCTTCCGCTCCTCAGGAGGGATCGCCTGAAATAAATCTCCCAAATCCACTCTGGTCTTATTTCTTTTCACTAAGGCCTGCCTCTTCTACTTTTAAATTTTTACGCAGTTTGCTTCTTATGACTCTCAGCCATGTTCAAAGTTTACAGTGAGAGCAGCAGAGCTACAATAAACGGCTAAGACCAAAGCTAACCGCTAAGCTAACTGGATAGATAAACATGCGCAGCTCGAGGAAACTAACATGGAATAAGCACACACACACAGGCGTTACATGAACGTCTCAGAATGATTGACGTGTGGGACAACCAATAGATAAGATGATATCCTTGGAACTTGAGGGACAGAGGAGTGTGAGGGCAGGACGAGACAGGAAGGCATCTGATTGGTTCTTCCCATTCAGACTGAACGGAAAGATACTTATTAAAATTGTTATTTTTTTACAGACCTACAAATCTCACAGAGATCTAATCTTCTAATCTCCTTTTTCTGAATACATAATGTATTGACCACTGTCAGGATGTAAGGTCCATTTAACCCAGTATAATAAAAAGTGTTTCTGAACAGGATCACCAACTATAGCTTTAATATTTAGCTTTTTTGTTGTTGTTGTTGTTGTTGTTGTTGTTTTGTTAGATCATTAGAAAATAGATCCTTGTGTGGAAAAAAATAAGATTCTATATTAGATATAAATGATTGCAGATGAAATGTTTTGGATAAACATACACAATCACTTGAGTTCTTTTGATTAAATTAGGCAATAAGATTAAGGAAAGTATTTCATCTTTCACAATGATTTTTCAATAGCCAATGAGAACGATTTTAATTTAAACGAGACACAGTAGTATGACGTAAAGTCTCAATCAAAAACAAAAGGCAAGCTGGAAAACCTTTGGTCCTGCCCTACCATTCATGAAGGTGTTTCATTGACGTGCACTGCCTGCCTAGACATTGTTGCAGATCCGGTATACCATTTCACAGAAACAATATCCCTTAATGACAATGGCATTTTTCATCAAGACGCTGCGCCGTGTCCCAAAACAAAAATGGTTCATGAACGTATGTAATATGGACATGTGTTACATTTAAAGGGCTAAAATTGTAGAATAAGAAAGGGTAGCTCTCAGTCAAATAATTTGAATTGTAATATGATGCCATTTTATTGCTAAAAAGGAGCCAAAAAACTAATTATCATAAATCACCATAATAACATGTAAACAGGTAGCCAACACAGCTCTTCAGTAATCTTTCCGTCCTCACTCACAAACACAGGTGCAGTCTCAGACAATGACTCTGCAGTCCAAACTAATGAATGAAGCTAATCCTTCCAGTCTGTTTATACATCTATGAAATGGTCACTGTCTCTCTCCGATCTGATAAATGGCTGAACCGTGTTGCTTCTGGTAAAAGCTTTGAAGCTTAGCTCACATTCCAACCTTGTTCATGTAGGGTTGGGATATGTTTATTCCCTTAGAGTCTGTCCCACAGCTACAGTCACTTTTAATATAAACCTCCACACCTGAGGAGAGGAATTCATTGCAAACATAATCAATGTCTTACCTCATGTGTGCTTCGCTATAAATCACCTCTTAAAACCTGTGTTTTCTATATGTCAAAGTGTTATTTTATGTGAGTGCGTTCATGTTTATTATTTACAACTTCATATAGGAACCGTATTCCTTTGTGGCAGGTAACAGCCTATTGCAGTCACAAATCAGTAAAGCATTACAGATTGCCTCTTGTCGACTTCCACAGGCTTTGTCTGAAATGCAGCCACTGTGTAATGACTGTAATTGAGATGTATGTTGGCCAGTATTATTTCGACCACTAACGACCCCCGGCCCATGTTGTAAAGGGAGGAAGGAAGGTCACCTGTCTGTGTGTGCCCTTGGTAGAACCAGAAGACTTATTGCTGATGTTACCCAACACCTTACAGACATAAAAGTGTTTACATGGAAACCACCAGAGCTGTGCACAAACACGACTGGAATCAAGGCCACCCAGCTATTTCTTCCACTCATCTGTAAAAGCAGGCAATGATTTTTGCAATATTAAAGCTCTCGGTTTGAGCCGCGCTAATTTGGTTATGCGTACTTCTTTGTCTCTGAAGTGAAAGAGTAAAGGGTGGAAGTGGTAGTACAAATTGGCTTCTTTTTTGTTTTGTTTTTGTAAAAAGCATTATCTGTTGGTAAAACTGTTTTGTATCAAAATGCATCCTGTCAATCTGTTTCCGCGGGTTATTTGTCAGGGCGTCAGTAAGTCAGGTCTGTAATGGTTTTATTGATTGTTTATCCTTCATATCCATCACAAAGGCATCCGTCTTCTGTTGCTGTGTAATGACGCTGCTTAAACACACCTCTCATCTTTAAAATTAACGTTGCACACAGAAGTATTCAGGTGATTGAAGTTTTATCTAAGCATGAGTCAAATAAAAATTTTCTTAGAATAATAACCTTCAGTGAAAATACCATGTTTTCACTGTTTCCTGGTATTTATACTGATATATGATCTTGTATTTATCATGATCTGTGTTTAATTAAAACAGAGTACCACAATTATAACAATCTGACATTGGCTGGTTCTTTTGTCGAACTGTCTGCTATTTAACATGTGTGCCACTTGTAATTTAGGCTTTAGTTTAAAGGTACATAGCCATGTTATATGATTATTAAAAAAATACCAAAAACCGTTTGATCATGATAAAATAAGGTTATATACACCAACCATCTATCCTGATAGTGTTTTGATAGCCCTTTTTGAGCCTAAATATAATACTGCAACGGGCGCGATGAGCAGATATAAACCGATGTGGCGCCATCTACAGGTAATACTGCAGAACTATCAGAAAGCCAGATGGCGACTACTAAGTCTCTAATAAATAATGCCGGACCTAGTCTGACCCCTCTGCAATCCCTTGTGGTAAAGCGGCAGCTCGGCGTGATCAATGGCCAACCGTTATTATTAAATAAACCCACCTACGGCAACTCTAAGAGCCTTATATCAGAACATCACGGAAAAAGAAAATTCTCGTTCTTAAACGGAAACAGGGAGACAGCATCAAGGTAAGAACCAATCAATCGATCAATCTATTTATAATGTTGTTTGTACTTAAGACCGTAGAGGCTAAAAAGAGCATTGCTATTAATATTTTCACAGTGTTAGCTTTAGCGTCTGCTTCAGTGAACACCAACGTTGATAATGTATTCCCAGCGCCATTCCAGTCTTCCCTCTTCGAATCATATTTTTTTTGTGTTTTTTTTTTTTTTTTTTTTTACACTGGATCTTAGGCTTTTCTTCATTGTTTCCACACTTCACTGGGAGATGCTAATAGCCGTTAGCTGCCTCCATTTTATCCCCTGCAGCACATGCACAGTGTCGTAGTTCCATTGTTATTATAAATAAACACGAAGGGCTTTATTTACAAACAATTGAGCAAAAACAAAACACAAAACACCAAAATAACAACTAATACGCCAACAGGACATAATAATCTTTCCCTCACTTTTAGACATTTAATCAGACCAAATTAACCTTTTTAAGGACGGCTAAATGCCAGAATAATTCACACATCACATCATGGTGCTGACATCGCCGTGCTTCGCAGTTATGGGAATTGTGTTCTATCTTCTGCCAGCTTCCCTGGTCTTTCTTTCAGATGTAAAAAGATGATCACTATGAGCAAACATTCTAATTTCTGTTTCACAGACCACAGCACATGCCCCTAGAATAAAACGTCTCTGGTAATGAGTATGTTTTCAAACTGTAATCTGGCTTTTTATGTCACTATTGGAGTGATGTTCTTTCTGCCCATGTAAGTACAGCCACAGAACACTCTGGTCACTTTAACCCTATGTTGCATCTCATGAAGAGCCTTTTGAACAGGAGGAACAGTATGACAGAGACATTTTGAAATTTTTAATTTACAGTTTTGAAAACCCTGATGTTGACACCAGAAATTATTCCATGCCTGCTTTGTTCAAAAGTAAAGCCAGACTCCATCTCCTTGATGTTGTTTGGTTTTCTAATCCAGTTATTAATATTAATGCTTATGCGCACAGTTTGTCCTTTAGTGGATGGTGTGGTTGGTCAACCCGTCTGCAAAGCCCCAGGTGATAGAATAGACTGCTTATGTCCTGTGACTTCTAGAAATGAGCAGATCAGTTGCTATTAGCAGAGCCCTCTCTACAACGGACCGCATGGCCTCACAATGCTTAGCAGATTGGTTGACCTGAGGTTGTGCTTCAGGCATGACAATGTCTCACACCACTTTACTGATGATACCCAGAGGTTTTGTGGACATCTGTCCGGTGACAGCAGTAAATAAATCATGTTTTATTGATGAAAGCCTAAAACGCTGTGTCTCTGTGTAAAAGTCCCTGATTTATTCCTCACTTCTTTAAATGTATCCTCTAAGCAGCCAGACTCTGATGTTTTAAAGGGATCTGATCAGAGGTTATTCAGGCCCTTTGTTGATGTCAGCTTTTCCTGGAGATTATTATTGTTGTTGTTTTGATCTTATTTTCAATTCTATCTGATCAATTTAACTGTGTGTCTTTTCTTTGTTAAGCTGCTTAATTAAAGTGCCTCACAAAAGCAATCCCACCGCTTAAACTGTTTCCCATTTTTACCTTATACAGCTGCCACTTAGACAGTCCAGCCACAGGCTTCGCTCTCAGGATTTTCTCTCCTTCAACGTTCCATCGGCCCGATCTGAACTTGGGAAAAAAGCCTTTTCTTGCTCTACTTGAAGCCCTCTACAGCAGGATCTGAAACTATCCACATTGATTCCTCTTGATCTATTTATATTTATCTTAAGAAAAATCGAGAAATCTTCTTGTAAAACTTGCTCCTTGTTTTTATGTCGGAATTTATTAAAGCTTATTTAATTGGATTCAACTGTTTTCATTATTTATATTTTTACTGTGTTTGTAACCTTTTTGTTGTTTTTGTTTTTTTTCAAAATAGGTCTCTCATAAATGAGATCTTAGATCTCATCTCAATGGGACAACATGTATAGATAAATATTAAATCAAAACCAAATGACTAACATCTATGAACATAAATTCATTTTATGGTCTTTTATGTGACAGATAAAAAGCAGTGCCCAGTTCTGACACAGAAGGAAAATGATGAATTGTTTTCCAATCTTTTACACATAGATATCTGTAAATGATGGGTATGTCTGTCAGACTGGCACATTTAGATACTGGCTCTACTTTGTCATTTAATTCAAATTGGATGGAGAGAATTTGTGATCAATTTATAAGACATAGTTGCGATTGCTTTTAGGTCTTTACTTTAACTGGGCCATACTGACGCAATGCATCAACCTAAAAGATTCCAGCGTAGCTCTGGTTTAGGGCTGTTGTCCTGCTAAGTTGTGAACCTACGTCCAAGTCTTTTCCGGCCTCTAACAAATTTCCATCAAGAATTACCCTGTACCGTTTTTTATGATGGGAAATGTGGTCTGGCTAGCATGCTTTGCTAATATTTTTATTTAATTTGCATGCAGACCAAATGGTTTGTCCCAAACTGACTAAAACTTCTTGTAGATTTGTTTCTGACACTTTTTCATAAAGCCATGATTTGTGGAGTCCACAGCTTTTAGTTGTCTTGGCGATAGATTGTCACAACTGAGCTGTGGATATCTGCAGCTCTTCCTGAGCAACCATAGGACTAATGGCTATTTCTCTGATTAATGCTGTCCTTACCTGGCCTGTCAGTCTAGTTTGACGTCCGTGTCTTGGTGAGGTTGCAGTTGAGCCAAACTTGTTCATTTTTTGGATGATGTAGTGAACAGTGAGAGATTTTCAGAGTCTGGGATTTTTTCATGTGCATTATTTTCCTTCTTCTTGATAATTATGCTTCGGTGTGTCATGCTATTATGCTATCACTACAATATAATAAAGTTTGTAACTGTAATGTGACAAAATGTGAACTGTTTTAAGGGGTAACTGTGTTTGCTAGGAGTTGTAATTCTAACCAATGAACAAGTCAGACAAAGAATAAAAAGCTCCTAAACTCAAGGGATGAGACAAGAAATTATAAATTTAGCTCCAGAAAGGTGATTCCAATAGAGTTGAATATCATTGATAATCAACTGGAGACTGTGTCAGGCCTGTATTATTTAAAATTTTCACATTATCTGCTATCGGTAGTTTTTCATAAAAGTCTGGAGACTGACTAAACAAGAACACTTTTGAGCAACATTGCAAGAAGGTCTGGCTCCCTGGAAGCAAAGTATAATAGAAATTAGTGGTCAAACCTTTTCACTACATTGTACTATTTGCTCCAGCTAAATCTAAGTTCTTTGTTGCCATCTAGTGATACATTGCCACTGTTACATGATCATCACGCACACATTCTTTAAAACAGAGATTTCTCATTTGAAAATAAAATACAACAGAAGTAATCAAACTCAAAAGGTTCAGTGATGTACAAAGTTTTATTCTTGAAGAGGATGAAGGTGCCGTTACATCATGTGTTGAAGTTGGTCTGGTTTATTAAAATAAAAACATGCCTGCCGCTTCTTGTGTCTTTTTTCTTTTCTTTTTCTACAATATGGGTTTTGTAGGAACAGTCTCCACTAGATTATTTTTCTTTTCATGAGTTCTGCGGTTGACAAGTAATGTTTAAATGTTGGAAGTTGGTTAGTAACAAATAGGAACTGCTCATGCCAAAAATCCGTAAATGCTGTATGTTCAAACTGAATCAAATTGTCAAATATTTCACCTGTGTTTTTAATCCACAGAATCTCATATGACCACTGACTGGAGATCGACTCACCTCTTTTATGAAATATTGAAAAGGAAATAATTGATTCATGGACTTATAAAATGGATTCTGGTGTGAAAATAAGGCTATGTGTGTTCAAAGAGGTTTTCAGTTGCCCTATTAGCTTCCTTATTGCATTTCCTCTTCTGTTGCAGAGCTGACGTAGCGTCAGATAATCTACATGAAAGATCAAAGCAGTGCAGGATAAACATCATCATGTCTGAGTAAGAAACTGACGCCTCCAAGGTCACTCAATCCAACTTCAACAATGCATTTGGTGTGAAACCCATAAAAATATACAAGCTGCATCAAATTGCTTTTCTTTTTTCTTCTTTTTTTTGCTTATATTTAACATTGCACAGAAATTGTGTGCAAGTCTGCCTAAAAAAGTTGTGTTGGTAAAATTTTGCAAGCCCAGGTGGCATTTGCATGATTGGAAGTCAAGCAAAGCCTTTCAGGAGCATTAAGAATACTCGCTTGAAACCCCTCATGCATGCATATTGTGTTTTACTTCATGTTTTATGCACCACTTTGTCTGTCTCTACAGAACAGTAAAGCAAAGTACTTGAGCTGACCGTTTGTTGCTATTTTGGCTTATAGCCTGCCTAACACAGTCCTAAAATCAACCATTTAACATGCCATGCAAGAGGTTCTCAGTAGTTACCTTTTTTTTACCGAAATATTTGTATTACTGTAAGGGGAAGTTAATTTTTTTTTTTTTGCATTGCTTTTCTTGTTTTTATTTTTATTGTATGTGTGTGTGGGGGGGGGGGGGGGGTCTGTAAACTGAATTATTGACATTGTAAGCAAGCAAATTTGTTTTTACTTTGCAAGAATCTACTCAATTACCATAGCAAAAGGTTGGGCGTCGAAATACCTCAAGTCATTCAAAGATATAGAGGTTTACAAGACATTATGCTAACCAGATTTTCACAACTTTGCATTACACAAACTGTATTTTTTATGCAAAAATGTTTTTGACATAAAACGTGGTGTTAAACTCTGTGGCGATCTAAATCATGGTAAATACTAGCAGAATGCAGAAGGTTGATATTTCACTCCAAACCATTCTTGACTAAAACGTTTGACAAACTTAAGCGCCGTCTCCACTTCTCCACATAGGCTTTTGAACTGATGAAAAAAGAAAAGAAAATTAGCGTTTTTGTTGTCTGGGATTCCTATCAAAAAGACTGTAGTTCCTTAGCTGTGCCAGTAGGGGGCTATAATAGCAACTTTAATAACACCCACGTTCAAAAGAGACTTTGCTTTGACACTGTGTCATTTCCTCTCCGTCTTACACCTTTGTTGAGTTACATTTGCAGTTATTGGGAAGCACAGACGGTGTTAGTGGGGAGGTAGTGTGAGGGCTTCTGGGTCTTTGCAGACTTCAGAATAACCTCTAGCTATCTAGTCCACTAAGCCAGACCACTGATGGTGTTTTGAAAAATCTCAACTTTTTTCATCAGGAATATTTTTTTGTGGATGAGAACTGCCAGCACAGCAGAAATTTTTCTTTTCACTAAACATCCATGTCAGTATTGACAGGGCCTCCAGATTTTTCCCAATCTCTCAAGATCTATAAAGTATACAAAGCAATTGTCAATAATAAATGCTTGTGAAATGTTTCATTATAAACATAAAATATGAGGAGAAATGAGGTTATTGGACTACCGCTAGTAATATAACCTCTGCCATAACGCACAACCTCTTATTTGAGTCCACTCAGAATTGACTAAAACATCATCATTGCGGACAGCAGGTTAGTGGGATTGGAGCTCTGAAGATCTCGTCTTGGCACTGATCTGTCACCACCAGCCTGGGCAGAGCAGTCCTCCGACCTACTTCACTCCCGGCCAGCCCCTCTCCCCACAGGAGGCCTCTCCGGTGAAGGACAGCGGTGAGGGAGCATACAGGTCAGAGTCTGTATCTGACTCCCCTTCAGCTATAAAAGGTCGGACCCTGGCGCAGACTGAATGTCCGCCTCCAGCTTCAACCGCTGCTCCGCCTCCTCCTGGGCCTGTGAAGAAAGAAGGCCCGAAGAAGTCCTCTTTGGCCTGAGAGATGCTGAAGCCACTGAAGGAGCGCTCCAGCTCCTCGTGGTCAACAGATGGGATGGAGAGGGAGGTGTCGCTCTCCACAGCGGTGGCGTCATGCTGACACCTGTGCCTCCTTTGGCGCCTTCTGCTCCGCGAGCTGCTCTCCCTGCCGCTCCCGCACGGGCCGGAGGACGACCTGTCATGCATCGGAGCAGGGGGAGGAGGAAGGCGGAAGACGGTGGGCGACTGGTCGCCGCCACCTCCAACTGGTGAAGGGGTGTTGGCCAAGCTGCTGCCCCAGGCGGGCTGGCTGAGGGGGTGCTGCAGCTGGTGCTGCCAAGAAGTAGAAGGGCGGCTGTTGCTGCCAGATGGAGTGCCTTCTGACCTCGCCACGGACTGACCAAGTAGAGGATCTTTCTTTTCCAGAGACCCATTAGAGCGTGAGACATCTGATGCTGCTGCTGAACATGTCTTGGCTTTCTTCACTTCTTCTTCTTCCTTCTCTTCCTTGGTCTCCTCTGGGCTGTGATAAGGCGGCGCGGGACACGTGTCTTTGGAGTTGAAAAAGGCCTCAGTTTCTGAATGGCTGATGCCCATTCGCTGCACGTACACATTGACGAGGAAATCAAGTTTCCTGTCCATGCAGCCCACCTGCAGGAAGAAAAGAAAAAAAAAAACACGATACAAAGTTTAAACTCAGAACTGGAATTATTGAATCAGCAGAAAAAGAGAACCTATAGATATGCATATAATACTTCACAAACATAAATCCATTTGAACATTTTGACATCTTGTTGTGTTGGTGTTAGTAGACCAACACTGAGGAGCGCATGGCAGGAAACACAGTAGTGGAACAGAAATTAAATGCATTAGTATCCAGTTCCCCTTAGTAGAACCCCCATCTACTGCAGTGACAGCTCCAGGTCTTTGGGGGCTTTGTCTCTACCAGCTTTGCACAATAGACAATAAGATGTAAAACTGTACAATTAAACGGCTAATTAAAATTATTTATTGTGATAATGTTTTTGCCCATGCATCTTTGCAAAAAGAAAAAAAGCTCATGCTCAGTCAGATTGAATACAGAGGGACTGTGAGCCTCAATTTTCAAGCCATGTGACAAAATTCTTTATTGCACACGTAGATATGGACTTTGACTGGGCCATTAGCGAGAGTAGTTGTTCTGCTGGAAGGTCAGCCTCTCCAGGCCAGTCTCAAGTGTTTTGCAGACTCGACAGGTTTCCTTCAACGACTGACTGTTATTTATTTGCATCCAGCTTGTAATCAACTCTGCCAAGCTTCTCTGTCCACGCAGAGGAAAAGCATCCTCACTGCATGTTGCCGCCACCACAGTGTTACATGCTGTGTTCAGGGTGACGTGCAACTCTTGATTTAAACCCCATATAACTTTTTGCAAATAGGCGAAACTAATTTTGCTCTCTGACCAGAGCACCTGATTCCACACAGTTGCTGCCAAATATACTTCTTATGGCTTTCTTGCAAAAATAACGTTCTTCTTTCCATTCCTCAGTCGAGCCGAGAGTTGTATCTCTGAAACTCCTCCAGAGTTACAAGGGGCCTCTGGGTTGCTTCTATGATCAATGGTATCCTTGGCCAGCATGGTGGTCTATTAATTAAGATATGCTCATGGATGACCATGTCTTAATAGGTGTACCCTATAACATTCTCCTTCCCTCTCTGGATGTACAGTTCCAGTAAAGATAAAGTTTGTCATCAAATGACAGGATGTGAGAAGGTTTTCGAGGGTATGAATGCTTTTACAAGGCACTGTTTATATGCCGTTTGAACTGGTGGACAGTTTCGCTGGAACATTCCTACCTGTTTCTCCACTTTGACTAGTCGCCCCATCATGCTCTGATCCTCAGCTGCATCCCCGTCGACTTTGGGACCTTTACCAACTATCTGATCAACTCTAGGATAAAAAAAAAAACAAGAATAAGTCATAGACGGCAAAAAAATGTTTCTGTGTTAGCCAGAAAACTTCAGAAGATTATTATTAAAAATGTTAGAGATGCAAATATGTGGATGGGTCTGAGATGAAACATGAGAAAATAACTTTGTCTTCAAGCTCCACAAAAATGATGCCGTTTTAAAAAGTAGTGGCTCACAGTGAAATGTGTGGATCCATGCATTATGAAACTAGCACCAAAGCCTGCTATAAGACATATTTAGTCTGCGGCCAAAATGCATCACTTGGCATGCCTTTGCTATGCTGATCATGCTTCATTTCCATTGCATCCTATGGGGGAATTTCCTCATCTGTCTCTCCACTGGGAGAACAAGCATCTAGCACTTAAAACCCCTGTTGAGTGAGGCCATAGGATGTGGCTCACTGCCATAGGCAAGCACTTTTTTTTTACTTAATTGTTTATTTTTTCTCCTCTTCTTGGTGACTGATGATACAAATATTATATTTTAACAAAGAAAACACCCTAAAAATTGTATCTTAAAATCACTTAATTAATATGTTCTCTAAGGTTTTTCAGGAGACAAATCAAGAGGCCTAAGCTCAAAAGGGGTCTATCAGTCAAAATGACAAAGGCAGCATGTAACTGCTTCAATATTTGAACTATGGTACACAGAGAATAAATGCTGATAAAATGCTCTAAAGGTGCAGTCTATTAACCTAACCTAGGACCTTCAGTGGACTTCTTATGGCGAGGTGTTGTTGGGGGAGGGGGCCCCACAATCATATCTATCCTGGCAAGGCACACAGAGACGATATGAGTGCAATGCAAAATGAAGCAAAGTGAGAATCACATCAGCTTTGGAGAACACGTTTCAATATATTCCACACACACAGGGACACATGATGAGTCTGACTTGCTGCATGGATGAAAAGTGTATGCATTTTACTGATGGAATATATTTTCCTGTGCATGTTAGACCTTCGGGGCATCAGGATTTAAAGAGGCTGATAAAACTAATACAAAAAAACAAAAAACAAAGACACGACAATGTTATACTGAATACATTTGTGAAGGAGTGAATTGTACTGTGATACTTGACAAAAGCTGCCGGTATAATACAGATCTGAATACAGCACATGTAGCTGGACGGATGAGACAGGCAAATCAATGGTGTGTGTGTGTGTGTGTGTGTCACAGCATGTGTGTATCCACATATTTCAACTCTATCATAGTGCATAAAGTAAACGCATAAAGTGGCTAAGACAGTAAAGGTGCACTTGCCTGGATTGCAGGTTCTTAATGCGACACAGCATGTCCAGGTGACCCGCCGAGTACTGCTCGATCACGTCCATGACATCATAAGGCCGCAGACTCTCTTTGAACCTCCTCTTTGACACCAGAAACTTCATGACGCTGCGAGGGGTGACACCTCGTTTTCACATACCATGTGACACAGTGAACCTTTCAGACACTTCACAGCAGTTATTTTGGATCTGCGGAGCAGGTCTGCTGTAACACCTCCCACTAACAACTAACAGTCTGACAGTGACACAGCTTGCAAAAGATCTGGACCCTGCATTTCAGCCTTTCCTCCAGCGACAATTCAGTGCTAGCATATTGTGAAAAGCTAGCATAATATATGGTTTTGAAACAGCTTTCTGAAGCTGTAATGGCCTTATCCTATAAGATAAGATGACTTTGATAAATACCACCCCTGCAATGTCTTATGGCATAGCTACACGGTTTGATCCCCATCTAAGCCATGATGGCAAGAATTTTCCGGGACTTGGGTAAAAATGCTGTGTCATCACGCTGCTAATACAAGGCGGCCTTTTTACCCCATCATTTTAACCACTGCAACAAAAATGACGCAAGTATAACTCAAATACTTCAGAAATGGCCCAACAATAACTTAAAGGAGCAGTAAGTAATACTGGCACCTGGTGCCTCAAATAGGCAAAACAGCTTGCTAGTCACAACAATCTAATTTGCCGTTTCTAAACGGTGTGTTGCTGTTGTGAATTTTTGCTTACACAGGACAGGTCTATAATGTTGTATTCTGTTTTATTTCTGGTCTGCTTCCCTTACAGGCTTCCATGTTTGCAGGCTGTTGCTCTTTTGCCAAGATACAATACCAAATGCTGTGCTTTCTTTTGGGAACCCAGGCTGAGGAACCAGGAAGTAAAGATGAACTACACATTGCACAGAAAGAGTTCCTCACCATACCACTAATTTTGAAAGGAGAAAAACTTGTCTAAGACATTATTGATGGAGAGAACCGATTGTTTATAGGGAATGCTAGTTCCATCCTGGTTGACAAATGAGAATGATTTAGTTAATTTTGCGGTAAATGTCTTAATTATTGCTACTTTAATATCATGTTATGCTATGCAGATGCTTGACCTACTTTCTGATTAATTCAGCTAATAATTAATGTGACCACAAAGATGCTATAGGGGGACTCACACACCAATAAACTTTCATCTAGTGACATCATGGTGAACGTAAGGTAACCCATCCTGATCCGGCAAGTATAATTTCTACTTCCTTCATCTCAATATACACACAGTATTCAAAATACAGGTGGATCTACAGAGGACCCGGGCTTGACTCCCGGTTGTGTCAGGAAGAAACTTCGGCGTAAAAAATGTGGCAAGTATGTGTGCAAGTTGTAATGATTATATGTGGCGACCCTTGCATTACAGAGCAGCCGAATGGAGCCACATTCAAAATATGGCTGGATCAAAAGTGACACACACACTTTGAAAGTGATTAAACTTAATGTTCCAGAGGAGTGAAAGGAGGCATCTTTTTTACACATCAAACAGAGCAGGAAGCCTGCAGCCCCAAATCCTCTCCCTAGATGCTTTCCCTTAATACCCTGAAACATGTGGCCATAACACCACACTTATTGTCCTCTTAAGAAGAGTTAAGATGACCTAGACAACTCACAGGATTGACAAATTAGCCAGTGACTCGTGGAACCTATTAGTGAAATATTTTTATCAACAATGTATAGGCCTGGGAATCCCAAACTAGCATCAGAATAGATGAGAGGTGCAAAACCCCAAAAACAGAAGTCCAGATGCCTTGGATTAAAGCAATGAGGATTGTCTCATCACGACATTTTTAACCAATAAAACGGCTGGTAACACAGTGGCAAAGCAGGTTATTTAAAAACCCTTACAGATAGTCTGTTCAGAACATCTGGGTCTTATTTCTTTAATATTAATCAAAGGATGATGCATTCTGCTGTGATAGTAGAAAACCTCAGCATAAATTTTTCTTGTAAACACAGTTATCAAAATGAACAATATGTATGATATATAAATGGGCAAGTGGCATGTGGTAGACATGTACAGTGTTGTGAAAAAGCTAAATTTCCTCCCTTACAGGTTTCCTCTCTCCCATTTTTGTCCCACTTAAATGTTTCAGATCAAACATATTTCAATATGAGACCAACATAACTCGACTAAAGATAAAAAGCAGTTTTCAAATTATCATTTATTTATCAGGGTGAAAAATGAGCAATCTAAGCCAACTAATCTGAGGTGAAAACGTAATTGCCCTTAAACTTAATAATTGGTTGTACCAAACTTAAAGGCAGAAACGGTCATCAAGAATTTGCAACAGTAACGAGGCTTTTACACTGCCGTGGAGAGGTTTTGGCCTTTACTGAGGGCAGTGAAGCATGCAGTGCTGTACACGTTGTTCTAGGTTCTTTTGTGACCGACACAATGAGTCATCGATGTGCCACTTCTGGGACGGTTCTCCACTGTTCTGTGTTGGTGGATCATGGCTTACACTGTGGTTGGGTGGAGTCCAAAAGCATCAGAAATGACTTTGTAAAAACTACAAGACTTAGACTTTGTTTGTTATCCCTTCTTGAATGTTTTTAGAGCAGACATATTGGTTTGCTCTATATGAGAAAAATCATATAGGTGCAGTTAGTGAAATTGAACCAGAAATGTAACGAATCAAAAGACGTTCATGATTTAACTAGGGGGTAACTTGGCTAGAGCAGCGTGTGACAGTAGAGCAAACAATACATTAATCTAATAGCCCTCTGGGTTCTGATTCTTGACATGAGACCTTTGCTTGCATGTCGCTCCATTTCCTGTCTGATTACTGTCAATAAAGGCCACAAAACCTTAATAAAACCAAGGGTGCAATTATGCGTACCGATACTGCCAGGTGGGTTTAAACATCAAATCATCATTTAAAAACTTTTTTTTTTACATTAATTCAGGTTATCTTTGTCTTATGTTGAAATTTGTTTGATGATCTGAAACATTTAGTTTCGACAACAAGGCAAAAGCAGAATAAATCTATAAAGGGTCAAATAAACTTTTACAGCACTGTCACAAATTTAAACACAAACTGGGGACATTGTGTTAAAGCTGTAAGAGTCTGAGTACAGCAACTAAAGTCTAGCCTATTTTATGTTAAAAAAATGGAACTTGCTTAAACAACAATAAAGCTAGTAAATAAGGCCAGACCTACACATGATCACAGCAATAAGTCCTGAGTACAAGAGTCTAAAAGTCTAAACGGGGTTGTTTTCTAAATTATGTTTGTGTTTACAATTTATAAATAGCTTTTTTTGTGCCTTAATAAACTGCGGGGACATCAGACTAGCTTTTAGATGTGCAGATGTGAACTGGGAGGAACCTCACATGGGCCTGTTTTGTTATCATTACCAAAAAATCCTCAGTGAAGTGCATCCTTACCAAATAGCCCTAATTGTAACCTTCAATCCTGGAGGTAATTCCTGGGTGAAAAACTCACAGTGGCAGCTCTTATCATCACCAATCTCCTCTCCGGGGAGACTTGCCTCTGGAAAGCAAAGACAAACAGACTCATAGGGAACAGTCTTGCCCTTTTTCACACAAGGAAGACAAACAACGGAAGCAAAGCGTGGCTCTTGCGTTTATTCTTACAGGTTACATATTGGTTATAAGGCAGTTAGCCTGTTGTAAATGCAATGAGCGAGCTTTGAGGAAACAGAATAAAGGACTTGTGTGGAGCAGAATTGAAGGATAGTGCTGATGTGATTAAGAAAGCTACTGAGACCTTTAATGACAAGTAGGCCTACTCTCGTCCCGCCACCAATTATTGATTAGCATTGTCAGCCTCAGATTCTGCATGTTTAGCTTAGCTTGAGCTAAGCTTAACGTGCTTAAAGGTGTCATAAAGGTGTCAAGACCGGATTAAAGAAACAGTAAGTTGAAACTTTTGTGGTGAAAGTGAGGTCTTTTCATGCAAAAATAAAGCAGGGCTTTTGACTATGACATATCTGGGTCAGTTTGTTGCTGTCTTAATGCTTGACTTGAACCCGCTATTCACTTAGCCTCTTTTTACCGGGGGGGGAACAAGCTGTATTATTATTTGGGTATATTTCAACAAATCTTTTGAGGAGAGACATTAAAATCATACCATGCTCTCAGCTATCATCATGCTTTACAGCCTCCAGTCAAAACAAGGAGAACATAAACATAATAGAAAATAATAGAGGGGTTCATGTCAAGTCAACAGATTTTAGCATGCAGTTTTCTCAGACCGCGTAAAGCCAACTTTTTTTTGTTGATAATTTCCCTGTAGAAGCCAAATAATAAAAAAATACTCCCAATATCTTACTTATTAAACCTTCAATTGCTGCAAAGAGAAAAAGAGGAGAGACATGAAGGGAAAAAGATTTGTTATGGATTCTATAGCTGGATGACAATGGTAGACAAATCCGTTGTAAACATGGAAGCATGTGGAATCCACTCAGTAGTTTCTGATTTGTGTTTAGATTCCCCTTTCCATCCTATGGTGATCAACTGGTTGCTACAGCTTTGCATAACATTGTACAGTAATACAAAAAAAATTACAGATCAAATCAGAGGTAAAGACATGTCATGGTGACTTGTCTAACCTGGAGAACTCTTCAGTCCAAAGTCTTCGTCCTGCATTTCAATCAGCACTTTAACATGTCATGAGGTGGAAGAAGAAAACAAACAGCTGATGAGAGTTGGTTCAAACTGTTTAACAGAAAACGTAAAGAGATGATGAAGAAAAGATCTATATTTGTTGACAGCGATACAGTGCCCTGGAGGATGCATGGATATATATATATGAAAATAACCTTTGTCTATGGCAGTAAATCCTGCACAAGCCTTTGAAAAGGTATAGACCATCATGCTTAATATATAACTAACTAATATAACTGATAGGTTATGGTTAAATGAAAGAAGTACACATTTTTATTCTATTTGTGGGTTTTAGAACAAAAGGAGAAAAGGATTTGCTTTTAGAACAAGAAAGTTCAGCAGATTTCTACACAGCTTTAGCTGTTAAAAGTTGATATGGCAGAATGCCCAAGGGTAGGAATGCCATTTGGCCGGAATGAGTACTTAATGAAAAAAGTGTATAGGTACATTAAACTAGAGCTGTCAGGTGTGTCCTGAAGTATTTCTCTGTTGTTTTTTGCAAGTCCATTTAATTGTGGAGTGGGTGTACTGTGTAACACACACTATAGGTGGCGATTAGGGGTATACAAAAATCATGGATCCCAAGTATAAAGGCAAGGTTTAGTATTTCTTCTATATGCTTAAATTAAGAGAAATAAATTTTATTAAATTGTATTTATTTCAGTCAGCAGTAAACAAATGAAATTTTTCAATTTCTGAAATTTATTTGGTTGTGTTAAGTTCTAGAACTTAAAACAATAGAAAGTTAAGATTGTGTAGGATTTCTTTCAATGAATACAGCCGGCTAGTATAAGCAGGCATAGCTAACGCCTGGATAGATTTTATAGGAACCACTTGAAAAGGGTTCATGTTAATGTTTAGAAATTTGGAACTACTTAGGAGTTGTTTTGATATTTAGGCTGCCTTCTGTCCCACCTGAATGCAATATGTGCAGTTGTTGGGAAAATCACCTCTCATCAGCAGCAGATATTCCTCTGACTTGTATGACTTGTAGATGTACGAAGTTTGGCTGATAGAATGCTACAGGTAGCCATTTGGACATCAGCTGCTGTTTCTCCAGGATCAGTGAAGTTTCCATCCTGCTTGACATCGCTTCAGGCGACGTACTCAGTTCAGAGCCCATTTTTTTTTCACCAGCGTCACTGTAGCTGAATAAGGAATCTTAAAAGGGGACATATCATGCAAAATCCACTCTTAAATGCATTTTGTTGTGTACTTGGAGTCCTCGGGAATGCGGAAAATTTTAATTTAGTCTGTCCCGGTGCTGCATTGACATCTATATATTCTTTTTGGGTCATATTATTCAAGCCATTCCTTTTTCAATGTTTTCTATTAGGTTTTTTAAACAATTACGCCACAGTATTTGCTGTGGAGCTGCTAACCAAAGCCATGGACTTCCTGCAATCCAATTTCACAAATCCACCGTTTTAATTTTTTTCTCATCTCGATTTAGTGATCCAAGCTAAAGAATGTCAGTCTACAAGTGAGTCAAAAAGTTTGGTTGTTTATTACACTGTCCCAAAGTTGCTCCTTTAGATTTAAAGAGACCACATCAAAAGACGTTGATCTCATATGCAACTTAGAACGGGGGTAAAAAGGGGGAATGTGAGGGTAAATTATCCAGGAATTCAGACCAAGGTGTTCTAGTTCCACATAATATAGACCATGACTGAAGGATTTCAATGTAAAAAGTAAGAACTGAAAAGCATGATATGACCACTTTAATGTTCCTAAATAGAGCTTAGTGATAGCTGGGAGTCCTTTCTGTTTTGTTTTGGTGTCACCGTTTAAAGTTGGGCAACAGAAGATCTTTCATTTAATAATAATCTTTCACATTAAACTGGTATTGTTGTATGCCATTAGTTATACAAGGAAATGACAAAAAAAAACTAGTTTGGTTGATTTGATAGGAAAAGAAATGCATTTCATTGAATGGAACATTCAATATTTATTGAAAATGAAAACAATGATGTAGTTTGCATCCTGACAAAACATTTTTTTCATTAGAGTCATTAACTTTATAGTCAGAAAATACTTTAAGTTTTATATAATATCTGACCAAAGTTATCAGGCGCCGCTGTGGAGGCGCAAAAGTGGCACATATGGTCGTGAGCCCAGGTTACATACTTCTGGTCTAGCTGAGACTGACAATTGGAGCTCAAAACAAACAGCCAGTCCCCTGTAACAGCTCTCTGTTTCCTTTAGTTTGTTCACAACATTTTCTTTGTTTGAAGACCAGCACAAGAAACAACCCAACAATATTCTCATTCGTCTCTGTTACCTCACTTTCTTGAAAAGGATTAGCAGTGAAGAGTTTTATGTAATTTGGTGATGAATTGCTGTGATGGCAGCAATTAAGTTTTGTTGCCGTTTTTTTATTTGACATCCAAACTTAAGATGTTCTAGAAGAAGTTTTGCCTGCTTGTATGCTTGACTGGAACTGGATTCTTATGAGACTGAAGTGGATGCAATTGGATTTATATTCATTAAGGAAAATTAGGAAAAAGCACAATGGGCTTTTCTTAAATTATTGTATATGATGTTATAAACATTGACCAATGCACTTGCGTCTAATTTATTCAGAGACCTCTCATTTGTAATTTCTTTGACTTGGTTTGCCATTTTGCTGTGCAGACACTTTGACTCCGCTGCTCTTTGGCCAGACATTGCAGCTTGCCAATGGATTTTGTTCTTTCTCTCTCTTTGTGTGCTAAGTAACACAATATTTGTAAAAGTATTAAGAAACTGCTTCCAATAACTAAATTCAGCTGTTCCATCACTTTCAAGGGCATGTGTATAAAATAAAGCACCCAGTCATAGATTTGTTAAAGAATGGAGCCTCCAGGAGCTCTGTGGATTAAATTGTGGGTACCGTAACAGGATTAAGCATCCAGACCTTACGTCACCTAGTGCAATGCAAAGTGCAGTGATGTAAAGCAACTCTCGCTCCACTATAAAACAAGGAAAACATGTTTTGTGATCTGACAAATCACACTTCTCTTTCTAGTCATCGAAATGGTGACTCTGGGTGTACCAGTTGTCAGATAAACAGGACTTTCCTGACCGCATTATATCAAGTGAAACGCTTGTGGCACAGGGGATTATAGTGTGGGGCTGTTTTTCCGTAGTGGGTTCAGTCGCTTAGTTCCATTAAAGGAAACTAAAAGGATATACTGTAGATGAGTGCGTGTGGTGTGAAGAACTTGACTGGCCTGCACGTGTTCCTGAGCTCGGCTACCCCTTCAAAATCAGTGCATAACCGTACAATTGCCCTCCTGGGAGAATGGTGAAATATTCCTATAAACCCTCAACTAAACCTTGTGTAACAGCGTCTTCTAAAGAGCTGAAGCTGTTTTAGGTACAACGGGTGGACAATCACCATATTAAAGGTCGTCTGAGTTTTAGGAATGATATGCCAATAATGTACAGGTGTGTGTCAAGGCAAGTTTCTTACTGATTTTGCATTAGAGTGTAACTTTCAAAGACAGCTGATTCAGTGTTGTCAAAATGTTCAAACAGAAATTAGTTTTTTGTTTTTTTTTGTCTTTTTAACTCACTAAAATGTAGCTAATTTCTGTCACATTTAACAATCTTTTTTTTTTTTGTTTCTTTTCTTTTAGTAAACCCCTGCTGTTGTAAACTGAGAGGCTTTAGACCAGACCCTGGCAACTTTATGCACAAGATGGTGCACAAGAACGTATTTTCCCTCCAGTGCATAATCTAGTTGTCTGCAGCGTGTGCACCAAGTTGTCAGGGCGACACACCTAAGTCGGTGCGTATATTTGTTCATAAAAAAGTTCCTCTTTAATCTAAACTTAATTATAACTTGAAGGCTTGTCCCATGTTTAGCTCACACACTAGGTTCTGCTGGCACCTTACAGGAGTGAACTCTGGCCACAGAGTGCTGAATCTTCTCATGCTAGAACAACTTACAAAAGGAGAGGCCAGGAGAACAATTTCAAAATACTCTTTTGCGTTTAATGTTCTTTTTTTGAGCTGAGCTTTATTTAAGTCCTTCAGGAAGATGATCCTGCAGATAACTGCTCTGCATGTTCTTGACTATTCTTGCAAATTGTTCCGAAAAAGTATGTCTCCTCACAGATTTCCCTTGTATTCGACTTTTTGTCACTCCTAAAGCAGCACCGTGTAACGTTTAGGTACTGGGGGGGCTAGACCTGTAACTGCCAGGTTTAGCGCCCCTGAAGTCTCCCCCCGTGTTTTGGAATATGATAGCAGACCACTTTGGACCAGCAGATTGAGAAGTCATGGAGTTACTTGTAAAGACAAGGCCACATTCACCATCTAGATTACGTCCGATATCAGAGAACCAAAATATCTCTAATCAGGTAAGTCTCATATCTGTTTTGTTTTGTTGTTATGCTGCTGTGACCTAGAGCGAAGCTCTTGGTCACATGACCCATTCAGCGATGGATCTGACCCTCTCAAGTTACTGATGACTTTTTGAAAATAGCAACCCGCATGTAGCATCAATATGCGCCAAGTGCCGCATATTGACCTGAACAATCATTTGATATATCTCAATTTAAGCTAATACTTGGGTCAAAACTTACATGGTGCTGCTTTAAATGTTTTTGGTCATCAAGGTAATGTTAATGTCAGACAAAGATAACCAGAGTAAATAGAAAAAGTCCATTTCAAATCATGATTTCAATTATTAAGAGTAAAAAGCTATTCAAACCAATCTGATGGTATTTGCAAATATAATAGTCCTTTTGCTAAATCATGAATTAACTGTGATGAACTACAATTTTGGCAAAATGGTCCTGCCAGACCTTCAAAGTAAAGAAATCACAAAAGATTTGTAAATCGTCATGTAACGACCTAAAGAACTTTAGGAACACGCTAGAGACAAAGGCATTGACATTTAATAGTCTAGAAGGGTTTTTAAAGCAATTTCTAAGGTCTTAAGATTGTGAACCACTGTGAGAGTCATTATCGAAAAAGGGAGAACACACTGAACAGTACTGAATCCTCCCAGGAGGGGCCGACCAACCAAAATTAGTCCAAGAGCACGCTGACGGCTCATCTAAGAGGTCACAAAACAATCTAGAACAACATCTAAAGCACTGCAGTCCTCACTTACTTATTCATTTAAGGCCAGTGTTATCTAACAATAAAATTATTTAACATTAAAAAAGAGACTGGGCAAAAATGGCCACCATGTGAGAGGTCTAAGGTGACAACCAATGCAGATCAAAAAGGGGGGAAAAAAGCCTGTCTCACATGTACACGTGTACAACAAACAAAGAAAAAAACGTCTTGAAGACTTTTGGGGAAATATTCTGTGAAACAATGAGACAAAAATGTAACTTTACATCCAGTGTTAAAGCTAACAAAGCATTTGAGAAAAGGAACATAGTGCTGGTAAGTCAAATATGGTGGTAGTGTGATGGTCTAGGGCTGCTTTGCTGCTCCTGGATGACGTGTTATTATTAACGGAACCATGAAGTCTACCCTCTTATCCAGCAGAACAATGATCCAAACTACACCAGCAACTCCACCTCTGAATGGCAAAAAAGAAGATTTGGGAGCAGTCTATTCAAAGCTCTTACCTAAACAGAATGGCTATACAGTGATGTGACCTTAAACAAGCTATTCATATTCAGGAATACTTCAATATGGCTGAATTCAAACATTTCTAACATCCACACTGGACCAAAATTCCTCCACACCCATGTGAAAGACTCATTGTGAGTGATCAGAAAATGACACAACCTGTAATTAGGTTTAGTGGCGTTTACTTTTTCACACAGCAATCTAGTTATAATAGCTTTTTCCCTTAATAAATAACATTTTTACCTTTTGTATTTACTCATGTTTACTGTGTTTTTTATACAAAAGTCTATTAGATGATCTGCCAGATTGAAGTGTGACAGAAAAGCAAACACTAAAAGAAATCTGTAAGCAGGTAAACACTTTGTCACAGAACTGTTTAGTATTCATTGAAGCCATATTACCATTTTAACCAAACAGATGACAGATTTTGTGAATACACAGTTTATTGCTTCATAATAAGATGGGATAGGTCACTCCTATCATATATAGAGTTAAAATGTTGCTTTTTGTTTACTAATCTAGAATCACTGAAAAATAATGCATACTAACTTCATCTCACCAGCACTGTGATGTAATTCTGTTAGATGGCGTGTTTTACGACGCTTTCTTACCATCTGAGTTTTGCCGTGAGGTGCTGCCCCGGACTCTGCTCCAACTCTTGGTGATCTTGCTGGGGCTCGCTTCGGCCCCGTCTTCTGCCCCCGGAGACAGGGCTTTACCCTTAATCACAGGGGCTTTGGAAGGACTGGGAAACACCTTGTCTTTCAGACTGGCTTTCCGGCTATGCGGAGCAAGTAACAAGAGGACAGCTTTAATGAACGTGACCGATTCGTTGTGCTACATCATGTTGAAATGAAATCACCATCGAAAATGTATTTATCATGTCTTTTCTTGCAAAACCTTGGAGAATTTAGCACTTGTGTCAAATTTTCTTACCTCGGAAGGAACACAAAAAGGCCAGTGTCCTACAGCAGAAGGAGCCATGTCCACATACGAGCATAGTGGAGCATTCAGTGGGTCAGGCAAGCAGCAGGAAGCTACAAGCGGGCATGCATGTGAAGCAAAGTGGCACTGTGCGCCTCAAAAGGAAGAGCTGTGGTCTCGCTCTATGTAAAACATAAAAAAAGTGAACACAAATCATGCAAAAAATAAAAAGAAATCACCCTGGTGCTGTATGCTCTGTCAGATACTGTGGAACTGTTAGATACTCAGCAGTATGCAGCTTGCCTGCTGAACAGAATGGCTGATCTGGCAAAACAAGGCGGCAAGCAAATTAACTGCATAAAGACATCACTAAACAAAAACCATAAATCAACAGTGGCAGGGACCTAAACGGGTGTGTATATCTGCATCTTCTGAAAAGGGGGGAAAAAAACATGTAAAAGGTTGAGGGAGAGTAGCTTTTCTTCTTATGTACAGATCGCTGACAGAACTTCAACATACTTTATAAAAATCATCTAGTCCAATCTTGACCTAAAATATGTGTACTTGTCTTAGACCCTTTGTGGTTTAGTTTTTGTTTTAAAAAAAAGAAGGAAACAAGGTGGGGAATGAAAGAAACACAAGAACTTGCAGTGCAGTTTGTCAGTATCTGTGCAGCAACTATACCTAAGAGTTCTTGGGCAGCACCCACAAAGTCTGTCTTTGTGTGCATTTTCTCTACTGGAGTGGTGGGCAGTAGAGGAGACACAAAAGATACAATAGCAGTGGAAACAGTCACAAAAACAGGAGTGTGTGCCATAATATGATGCTAGTAACACTTTATTGTAACAGCTCTGCAAACTTTATACTTGTTGGTCATATTGATTTGATATTCTACCCTTTTGCCCAATGTCTGCTTGAATAATTTTTTTTTACATTCAGGTATAGAACATTTTTATCATCTAACAAAGTGGTTGGCTATGATAAAGTGTTACAACATCGTCAGTTATTTCACATGTTTTCTTTATTAAAACAGTGAGGTAAAACTCAAGCACAGCTTTTAAAGTGTTCCAAAGAAATTCTGTAGAGGCGACGCTGGAAGCAAGGGGTCAAAGAACAGCTTCTTTGCAAATATTTCGGGTGGCCAGGTGTCCCTCTTTAGGTGAGACTGTAGAACAGTTAAATACCTTGTCACAGAATTTCAGAAATGTTCAACATCTCCCCCCTTTCAAAAAGTAAACACTGCAGGGTAATCATTCAGGAAAAAAAAAATATTATTTAGAATGTGTTAGATTGAAAGGGTCTATAAATACATTTGCACACCACACAGTGCTGATTTTCTAATTATTTTCAAATCTCTTCTGTGTTTTAAACACTGAGTGAAGATTTCACAAAGCAAAAACAGTATTCTGAATCATTCGTAACCAGTGCCGAATAATTCTCTCAAGGTTTGTCAAGCCCTCAAATCCTGTGTGTAAAAAATCATATATCAGCCCTTTGGCTAAATGGTTTAGCTTGGATAGGAAGCTAAAAAGCAAATGCTGTCTGGGTCCGAAGAGGTCCAATTGGTAAGGACTCTTTGGACATAGAGGAAGTGTGACAGCGTTCGCCATGATAAGTGCTGTCTGAATCGTGGAGTGAGTAAGGAAGGAGGTAGGAAAAGGAGCCTGGATGCTTCCTATCGTGGTTACAAGGAAGCTTGTGGTGTCCCTTGTTGGCACTAAGGACCCAAAAGGAATCCCACAGTCCTTTATTTGAAATGATGTATAAACACAGCCCACTTCGCAAAATTGACAAAAATGTCCAGAGAGAAGAGAGCATTATGGGTGGAGTGAAGCGATGCTCGGTCAATCGCTAACACTAGTACTATTTACAGTGACATTATTGCTTCATGTGTAGTGTGTGTGACACATGCATGTGCTTCATATGTTTTGCTTTGTATAATGGAGAGCTTCAGTCATTCGCTACATTTCACCAACTTGAGTTTTTGTAGTCCTTTTTTGGAAGGCCGTAGGCTCGGATTTGACTCGCATCAATAACGTGCGTTTCTGTCTCGTAATGACGTCAAAGTTAAAGGCTGTCTGGATTGGCACAGCAGTCCAAAGCTCTTTTCCTACCCACTTTAGAGCTCTTACTACTGAACCCATTAGAGGTCAAGGAACCGGAGTTAGGAACAGGTAAAACATAGTTTTTGTAATTTCAGAAATACCCTGTATCAGAGACATTGTGACTCTCAAGCCAAGAATTTCTGCCGAGTGTAACACTACCCAGTTCTGATTTGGTGGGTCCAAGTGTGTTGGATTTTCCAAGCTAATCAGAGATTATAGATCTATACCAAACAGTGAAATGCCTCTAGTAAATAAAAAAAGGAATCTATTTAAGATAACAACTACACTGTTGTTAACAAGCTGTTTGTGGCCATATTTTCTTACAGTGCAAATACTGCACAGCACAAAGCGGCTTTCAATTCCCATTGACTTGATATGATTATTTACTTCATATTTTTGGCCAAACTTTTTTTTTTTCTCCAAGCATCATTGTTTTCCCCTAAAGGAAAGCCACTCTGGGTGCAGAGCCATGTTGGCTATAGACAAACCTGCCCCAGGCAACAGTGTTTTCTTTTCAAATTTTCTTCTACACCTGAGACCCGGTGGGCTTCGGCTGACCAGGTAGCGTATTACAAGCTTGCTAAGCTTTTTTGAACGATACCTTGTCATTAAAAAAAATCATAAAATACAAAGAGAAGAGGGTTGACATGATGATGACCCGTACTGTGTTCATGCTATAATAAAACAGCAGGAAAGACTGTCTCTCCACATTATTCCTGAAACTGAACACACAATGATCAGGTGCAAGTTAACCAATCATGATCTTTGCCAGTTAACTGTGCCCAACAGTAAAGATAGTCAAAATCATAAAAATCAATACAGGATCAGCACATGTTGGGTGATTTAACATAGGGGAAGCTACAATCAAAGCATTTTTGAAGAATTTTCTTACGATACAGATTAAAAAATAGATTAAGTACTAGATAAGGTACTATGTGCTGTCACTTATCTTTATAAGTGGCAGCACATATAAAGCAGTAGCACACACTGTGATGCTATTAGGATAATAGTTCTGTCGGGTAAAATAATGCATCAAACTTTTAGCCTTGCTTACTCATCCCATACAATCACAGTCTCACGGATAGTTAGGTGGGATCTGGTCACCCTAGGAATATCTCGTAAAGCTGGGAGAGAAGCCAGAGTGAGCTGATCTTTGAGCGAGAGAGGAAATGGAGCAAGACCATTCTTGAAGGAGGCACTTATCGTTCAGCCACGATCATGTCCGACACAGCATACACACAAACCCACGCAGATGAACTTTGCACACACTCCCCCAAGAAGAGTGCCTTAGCAGCTTCTAATGGCAAAATTGAAGTGAAGCCAAAGGAAGGTGAGAGGGGAGAATGAAAAGGAATCATTTCACAGACCTGGGCGAGGTTTCAGCCTGAGAGTCTTTCCTGTAAGGAGAAAAGGCACAAACTTCTAGATGCAGTTGGTTTGTAAATGATTAATCAACATCACTCCATGCTGTAAGGGTAGAGAGTCTGCAGAACTGCAAGTGAAAAAAAAAACTAATGAAGAGTGCAAAATGATCTGCATTTACAGCACAACATGTGGATATGTAGGAAAATGAATGTCTTCTTATGCCTCCTATAAAGAACATACCAGCAGGGGGCAGCGGTAACTGCATGAGTTTTTCCAATGGGGATCCATACACTTAAATGTTCTATATACACTGCTCAAATAATTAAAGGCACTCTTTGAAAACACATTACATTCTAATTAGAAAGATGTCATGCTGGGTATCCATACTGATATGGAATGGGTAATGTGTTAGGAACTAAAGGATGGCACATCATTAAATGGAAATTATCAACTCACAGAGGGCTAAATCCAAGGTCACAGAGAAAGTTTAACTCAAACAATGATGCAATTTGCTGAAATGTCATTGCTGTAACTTAAAATGGTGCTGCGTAGTTTGCATGGCTCCCATATTCTTGTATCTATGTCTGACAACATTATGGCACGCTCCTTATGAGATGAAGGAAGGTCATGGTGTTATAACTATACCATAATTCTCCTCCCAGATCCTGACCAAGGCATCACTGAGCTCCTGGACAGTCTGAGGAGCAGCCTGGTGATATCGCTTAGACCTAAATATGACGTCCCAGAGAGGTTCTGTTGGATTTTGGTCAGGGGAGCATGGAGGCCAGTCAACGGTATCAATTCCTTCATCCTCCAGGAACTGCCTGTATACTCTTGCCACATGAGGCCGGGTATTATCAAGCACCAGGAGGAGGCAGGGACCACTGCACCAGTGAAGGGTCTAACAACGGGTCTGCGGATTTCATTCCGATACCTAATGGCAGTCAGGGTGCCATGGTTTAGTCTGTACAGGTCTGTGTGTCCCTCCATAGATGTGCCTTCCTGAGAGCAACACTAAACCGATCATGCTGAACAATGTTGCAGGCAATATAACGTTCAGCACAGCTTCTCCAGACCCGTCCTCGTCTTATCACATGAGCCCAGAGTGGACCTGCTCTCATCTGTGAAAAAGAACGGGGCGTCAGTGCTGAACCTGCCAATTCTGGTGTTCTCTGACAAATGCTAGTCGAGCCCCACTGTGCCAGGTAGTGAGCAGAGAGCCTACTAGAGGAGGTCGGGGCCTCAGGCCAACCTCGTGAAGTCCATTTCTAATAGATTGGTCAGAGACATTCATACCAGCTAATGGAGGTCACTTTGTAGGGCTCTGGCAGTACTCATCTCGTTCCTTCTTGCACAATGTGGCAGATACCGGTCCTGCTGATGGGTTAAGGATGTCCGACGGTCCTGTCCAGCTCCCCTAGAGTAACTGTCTCCAGGAATCTCCTTCATACTCTTGAGTATGTCCTGGGAGACACAACGAGCCTTCTGGCCATGGCAGGTTTTGTTGTGCCATCCTGGTGGAGATGGGCTGCCTGTGCAACCTCTGTAGGGTCCAGGTATCAGCTCATGCTACCAGTAGTGACACTGACCCTGGAGCAAAGCAGGCAGAAAATGTAGGGGGAAAATGCCTATGGTATCCACCTGCAGAGCTATTCCTGTTTTAGGAATGGTGTGGCAGGTGGTTTTCTTTTAGCTGTTCACCTGTTGTGAGTTTCATTTACTCCAAAGAAGCACTGATCAACAACCCCCTCTATTACTGAACTGACCAGATTAATATTTAAGAAGTATAACAGATTTGATATCACACTCTGATTTAAAAGTGATCCTTTAATCTTTTTGAGCAGTATATACATACATTTAATAAAGTTGTGCTGAAGACCCAAAAGTATTTCTATTTTAGTAACTCAGTGCACTAAGTGAAACACATTATATGGAATAATTATACAGAGTAATGCTTTCATGTCTGATAATGACATTGGGATTCAATTATTGCATCAGATTATTAAAAAACTAATACAGGAATGTTGGCTTGCTTGGAAGTATTTTCAATACCTGCCTGGTTATTATTTTCTAAACGTACTTTCAATCTGACAGCCAAGCTTCATCGGAACTCATATCCTACTTTATTGAATGTGGCAGTATAATCTTCAGGTTAAAGATCATGGTGGACTGCAGCTGCTAGTTTTGGTTTGAAAGTATAACAATGATTTGTTTGAGAGCACCTATTGTATTAAGGTATAATCATAACAATAGAGAAGTTTGAGAAATTCTGAAGATCCATCAAGGGAAATGATAGATTTACCCAGGCTGGGAATGTCTTTTGGGGCCATTTCTAGATAAGAGAATCCAAGATCATAATTTCTAAAAAAGCGGCACGTATAATCTATTTGAATGTGTCACTACTTTGCCAAAATCTGGATTAAAGTCCAAATTGGGACTTTCACTTGAAACACAATTAGTAATTCTGTTCACTAGGCACCCAGGAACCACCAAGGTTCAGTCCCGCCATGCTTTTGATACTATTCAGACTGAAGTGAGTTTTACTTCACTACTGGGTGACAGGGGGCTTACCGAATAAAAAGCTCCTGCTCCAAAATCAACACATTAAGGCTCAACCGAAGTTTGTCCACATAGTCAAAAGAGTCCACATAGTCAAGCAACCTCCCTTTTAGAGAAAAGTTTTATAGTCAGAGGAGACAGCATTTGAGCTATTTGGCCCCAAGGTGTATGCTCAGCTCTAGGATCGCTGTTCCAACTATCAAGCATAGTGGTGGTAACGTCATGCTGTGGGTCTGCTTCAAAACAGCACAAATGGATGGAGTAAAATGGGGTAGTACCTCCAAACTCTTTATTGAAGTTGTTGTATAATCATCCCACCATTAAAAGGGACATATGACTGCGTAATGGCCCCAAAATTAAATGATATTCAAACCCATAACACGTTTATACAATTCTGACATGAACACTGTTAATGACAATATTCATTCAACATTGAATTGTGTATCTAATAGTTTACTCTTGTGTCAGCATATGATCAGTCTCTGTCATATCAAGACCTTCAAGAGATAAAAGGGACATTGTTTGAAAGAAGGCATCTAAACTCTGACTTTTATTTAAGCTCTTCATTCGGCCACAGCGAACAAAATGCTCTGAATAACTAAACCATGCTTTTGTGACAAAAAAGATTCACTCGCAGACTTCCAGAACTGTTTTCATTTTGCTCATCGCAATTATTGTTATTATCTGCAGTTTAATCATCCTAAGTCTTGGGATGAACACTAAAAATTCATCCGTCAATGTTCAACAAGTTTCCTTAGTGCCAGCAGCGGCTCCTGCATTGTTGGTACCTTAGGCGAAGCAAACCTCCCAGACCTGATTGCCATTTGTTTGATTTTTACTAATAACATTAAAGCGTCACAGTTTAAACTGTGATTTGAAGCATCTGTGATCAGTGTAGACTAGTCCAGGGTTAACTGGTCCACATATTGCGATTTTCATCCTTGTCTCAATGTTTAAATAAAAAAAAAAAAAAAAACCTTGAAATGTGCTTGTTTTGTGTTTTCACAAATAGAATAAATGTTTCCTAAATTTCAAACAAGGTTTCAAATAATCTTTGCTCAACATGGATTCATCCAGTTCAGGTCTTATCAGTCTATGTATATATTACTTTTTAAACTAGACATTGTAAAATATGGTCCAGGTTTATTGATAAAGTGAAAGTGTCCTATAACTTAGCTCTGAATAGCAATTTACTTAATATCAATCAGTTTTAGTGCCTTTAGCCTCCAGCGGTATGCAGACATATTTTTATAAGGCGCTTATACAGTAAGGGAGTCCTATTTCCTATTGATTGGACATTTAAGCAAGCAACTAATTTATTTATTTTTATACTTGTGCCACCCTCTGATAGAATGGGCACACTAGGTGGTGAGCTACATCTACCATAACAAAAACTTCCATTGATCTATGTTACTGGTCAATTAGAGGATGCAGAGGAAGGTTATTGTTAAGTGATAAGAGGTGATTTTGGTCATTATTGTTGTCACCAACTTTTACACATTTCTTGCAATGATCATAAAGAAACAAAAAGATACTACTGGTGAAATAAGTATTGATTGTAACAACATTTTCTCAATAAATGTATTTCTAATCAGCCAGTATGCACACCACAGAACAGTGATAACCCTGTCAAAGAAATCAGAATTATTTACACCATAAATTAAGTTATTTGAAATAAAGAGGAATAGCAGCAGGCATCAGTTTTGGAATACACAAACACAATGTGGTGCAATAAGGCATACAATGCCAATCATTTTTTAGAAAACAATGCCAGTTAGTATTGGCTGTTTTGTTCCCAACTGATGGCAAATAAAAAAGGCTGCCAGCATGCCTCTTTTTCAAGAGGCATGCTGCTATGGGTTGAAGTTAAAAGCTGTTTTGCAAACCTGATATTTCCAAAACATACATAGCCATCAACCAGCCACACGGACCAGCCAGCAGGTGTTCCGTGCAACACTTAACTAATTTAAATGAAGAGTGAAAAGAATGAGCAGAAGAGATGTCTGAGAGCAGAGAACCACTTGTACAAAGCTTCAGAAACACCTGGAATCAACAAGTACAGTTTTTCTATTAAGTAATGCACTCAACTAAAATGGCAGCTGTGCAGACAAAACACACTGCGCAAAACTCCACTCCTGAAGAAGACCCTGTTGAAGCTGAATAGGTTTGCAACCAGATATGTGAACACACTAACTGAATAGTGGGAGAATATAGCCCTGTCAGTTGAGACCAAAGTACAATGCCAAAAGTATTGATGAATGGAGGAATGTGCTGTGCTGTGTCTTTCTTCATACGATAATAAAGATGAACTGAGGGTGGATTTTTAACCAAGATAATGATTCCAAACTACCAAGAAAAATTCCAAACTGGTTTCAGAGAAAAACACATAAAGCTGCAAGAATGACCCACTTAATGACCTAACTTAAATCCATGGGAATAGCAGAGGATGGGAGTGTGTAGAAAAAGCCTCCCAGAGCATTCAAGATTCAAGAGAGTTTGTATGAAGAATTCACACCTGAGAAAAGGCTACAACAGATGCATTTGTTTTCAGTTCATTACTTATTTGCCGTGCCATTTGTTACACATATCTCAAATTAAGGACCTATTTGTTTCCATATGTGGATTACTTAAGTTATTACCAGTACTTCATATCAGT
This sequence comes from Fundulus heteroclitus, assembly GCF_011125445.2. Lineage (NCBI taxonomy): Eukaryota > Metazoa > Chordata > Actinopteri > Cyprinodontiformes > Fundulidae > Fundulus > Fundulus heteroclitus. Next base: position 8,248,731 of record NC_046361.1, read on the forward strand.
AGACCCTTGATAAATATATTTATTAGGAAAAATGTTCAACAGCTATTTTCCCAACTATAACTTACTGTTTGGACCAAACAGCATTATTTAATAGTAGTTCTTACGACTGATCTCCATTCAACTTTTACAGTAGTTTGAGCCAGATAATATAATTTCTTTGGTTGAATATGGATGCCGATATTAGTACACCCAACATCTATGACCGCCTAACATCATCTCCTCATGGTCCACAGTGTTGCTGATTTGATCATATTCCTACCTGAATGTTTTTCCCTTCAGATTCCTCAGCAGGTCCAGTTGATTCAGAGGCGGGATGATTCTGGGAAAGATAAATCTATATGATTCTTTCTGACAGGTGGGTTATGCCACTTAAAAAGAGTAAAGCGAGCCTTTTGGTCCGTTCAAGCTTATTACATCAAATTTGGCACTTAACCATTACCTTTTAACCTCAAATTACAACTGGAGTGAAAAAGAACACAAGCAATTTCCAACAAGCCAGAAATGAAGCCTAGAATGTCATAAATCTGCTGTGTGAAAGTTAAGCTAAAATGCTTATTTGCTGAGTCACAGGGCTGGACATCAAAGTAATTTCTCAAAGTGGCTGGAAGGAGAATTGTCTTTTGAAATGTCTTTCAAACTGATTTTACTGCCAAGGCGAAGTGAAAGGTCACTCCACTGAGAGATTGTTCAAAATCGACAGCTGCATCTGATCTGACAAAAGATTTTGGATAATGAAAGGATACGTTGTGGGTCTGTATTCCACTTAGCTTACAGTTATAACAATGGTAGCAGAATGTGATACAGTAAACTAGATGTTTCTTTTCCCCAGAAAATGCTGATTAAACAAGCTGCATTTGTAAGCCATCACTTACCTATACATTGGAACAGCTACAGTCTGCTCATAAAAATCCCAAGTGCACAGCAGATCTGTGCGGGACAGGTTAGTGGCATAAAACCTCCAGGCGGCCTGTTGGGAAAGTTTTTTTTTTTAGGCTTTAATCAAGAAATTTATATGCATACATAGTGATGCATCATTAATTTTTTATCTGACAAATACCTGGATTAGGCCCGCTGCAGGGTTGCGTCTCTTCTCAAAATGTTTCTGCCTGTGCTGCTCCTGAACTTTGAGGGCGAATCCCGAACCAAGAATGCCCTAATCAAAAATACATAAAATAAGGTCAATCAGTTACATCCCTCAAAACTGTCAGAGCTCCACTGCCTAGTCTGCCTCAGTGAAGTTTAATCTAAATAAATTGGTTCTATGGAGCCCCCATTACTTTATTAAAGATCATTAGTAAAAGGAAAAACAGGGTACAGGAATACCGCAGATGGAAACATATCATACAGCACTGTTCAGTGCATCATCTCAAAATGGAGCGTTGCACAACACAACAAAGAAGAAGGGCCAGTCAAGTCAAGTTTATTTATAAAGCCCATTTCATATGACAATCAATGAGCTAAGAAGAACAAAATAAAAACAATGCACATAATAAAACAGCAAAGAAAACTAATTAAAGAGCCAATATATGGAGAAAGAGACAACATGGAAAGGAAAAAACATATAATCAACAATAGAAATAAATAAATAAAGTAGCAAAATAGATAGATAGTTCCACAGGAAAGGACCATAATGACTAAAGAAGCCAAAAGCTGATTGAGAACTGATTCTGGGTATGATCAGAAGATGCTTACCGGGAGATCTTAAAGGCATATCTGGAATGATTCTAATCAACGAGCATCTCAAAAATATAAAAAGGTCCAGACCAGTCAAGGCTTTAAAGACATTCAAATAAAAAAAATACTTTATTAATCTTAAAGGGAAATGAAAGCAATTATCTGGTTAACTGGTAACCACTGAAGAGATTTAAAGACAGGATCTATATGCTTAAGATGTTGGTTTTCGTTAAGAGCCTAGCTGCAGCATTTTGGATCAGCTGAAGTTTGTTGTGGGGGTGTTTGGATGTCCCTGCAAGAAGTGCATTACAGTTATCTAATCTACTTGAAATAAAGGCATCAATCAGTCAGGTTGTGACAGGAGGGATCGGACTTTGGATATAATCCTGAGGTTAAAGAATGCAGACTGTGATATATTATGGATGCGGTTTTGAAACCTGACATTGCAATATAAGGTCACATCTAGGCTCCTAGCCTGCCCATGTGGTTTAATCAACAAAGAGTTCAAAGGAGGATGTGTGACGTTTCTCATATTATCAGGGTCCACCAGAGGGATCTTCCTCAATTAACTTTAGAAAGTTCCTGGACAACCAGTATTTGATATTAGTGAGGCGTTCAAGAAGCTTGTTATTACCAAGGCTCATATTATCAGCAGAAACAAATGTGTCCAGATGTGCATCAACGGCATAGAAATGATAGCAGATATCATAACGTCTGCAGATTCAACCAAGAGGAATCATATATAAACTGAACAGAAGAGAACCAAGAATGGATCCTTGTGAAACACCGTAATCAGCGTTTACACTATGAGATTCAAAGTTACACATTAAAACAGAAAATGTTTTACCAATGAGATATGAAGACAACAAATCAAGAACATGATTACTTAGACCTATGTGACATTAAGGAGGACGGTATGGTTAACCCTGTCAAATTCAGGAGAATCAAAGCAGAGATTTTATGCTGGTCAAGACTAATTTTGACATCAACCATGACCTGGGCTTTTTCTGTACTATGACTGGATCTAAACCCAGACTGTGATGTGCCAAATAAGTGCCAAATGTGCCAAATAAGCTATTTTGGATTTAATACAGTCATACTGAATAAATTAGAACATTACTGAAAAGTTAATTCATTTTAGTAACTCAGTTCGAGTCCCCTTTTTTGCAGGTTGCATAGTCCAATGATAAGTAGGGTCTTCAGCCAACCCCTTTCAGCTTGGCAAACAAAATGTGTAAACTGTGGTGATGGCAGCATAATGCTGTGGGAAAGATTTTCCTCTGCAGAGACAGGAAAGTTGGATGGAGCTGATAGGAAGATGGATGCAGCTAAATGCAGCAGAGAAGACCTATGAAAGGCTGCAAAAGACTTGAGACTAGGGCAGAAGGTTCAACTACCATATTTTGGCAAGAAACTGTATTTCTGAAATTGAACTGGTAAACTACTTAAAGCAAAATGGGTCACTGAATTGTGTCTTTGGAATAAGCTGCTATCAACACTGTGTCTAAAAGCCCCTTTTTAAATGTGGTATTTGCTAAGTTGTCTGTTATGTGATTCACATCTTTAGCCCTTAAGTTTAGGAGCTTTCTTATGTCGCCACATGCTTGATCAGAGGGAGGAAAGTAAATCGTAAAAAGATTTTTAAAGAGGACAGAGAGTAGTAACATCACATTAACAGGCACTCAACAATCATCTCAATCGGTGCTTTAAATGCACTCTTTAGCAAACAGAACTGGGGTTAAAGCATTCCCAAGAAACCAACATACTTACAGCAGGAAGTGCAAAGAAAGCCACACCTATCATGCTGAACGCAGCTCCCAGCAAACGTCCATTCCAGGTTTTGGGAACTTTATCACCATAACCAATGGTGGTGAGAGTGATCTGAGGAAAAAAGGGCAAATCAAAAACAACCATGCCAATATCAAGAGGTTTCTTTTTCAGCAGTAAAAGTTTAAACAATGACAGACGTTAAAAAGGCAGAAAAATATCACAACAGCACCGTTTTTTTCCAAAGCCTTACCAATCCCCACCAAAGAGCATCAGCATAGGTGTCAAACTCTTGGTTCACCTCCTTTTCCACAGAATAGACCAGGAAAGAAGCCAGGATGAGGCACAGAAAACCAATATACCAGGCTGTGATGAGCTCCTGCAGGGGGAAGCAATAGAGTAAGCATCAGGGAATTTAAAGTAATAAAGTGGCATCAAGGTCGACTCGACTCTATTGACTGGTAAAAATCCCAACCCATAATAATATTGGACACGTTGATGTGAGTCCAATGCACTGAGTGGTGTTTCATAAGTGTCTTTATTTCCCTCGACTTTACACATGCTGCAGACTTTCTGGCTCAACTCATCACATTCCGTACAGACCAAATGTCGCTGCACACAGCAGCAACATTTGCACAGTATATTAGTGCAGGCAAATGATCCTCTGTCAAAGCACATTAAAAGGAGAGGTTTCCTCTCAGCGGCAGAACATTGTGTCTCATAACGGACACAAATAAATGTGGTGGTTTTACCATAGACACTGGCGGTTCAAACTGCACCAAAGATGGCAATGACCGTGTTTTTGTCACTTAATTAAATCAGGGAATGGCAGCTAGTTCATAGCGCATCAATTTGTTGGGCTTGAGTAAGGCTTTTCTGTTAGAATATACCTTCAGTGCAGAGTTAATGGTTAACCGAGTATTCATAGTGATTCAAGCATGGAGACGGAATGCTGCAATCCATCAAGCTCAAGGAGGAAGACTGCATCCTGGTTGGTGTGATGAATGCAACACAAACTGAGCCAAAATAATACAAGTTGGGAATGACAATGAGTGCAGTTATTAATTCTGGCCGAGGTTTGCCAAAGATCACACAACAGTTGGCTTGTGCCCTCATAGACAATACCAACACGTAATAAAAAGTAATTATATTTACCAATCATTAAACTTTAATCTTTGCAAAATTAGCTCTGTAGTCTCAACAGGATGTTTTGTTTTTGCTCAATTTGTTAGTAAACAAAGCTAAAAAAAAAAAAAAATCAAACATCAGACACATTTTAGAAGACAACTGATGTGATAATTACTTTGTTTTTATTTTGTTCTTCTTAGCTCATTGATTGTCGTATGAAATGGGCTTTATAAATAAACTTGACTGGCCCTTGTTCTTTGTTGTGTTGTGCAACGCTCCATTTGCAGGATATAATGCAAAAAAGCTTGCCTATTTCTATTCTAGCACATCTTGTGTTTCATCAATTTCATTCTTTGAAATGTCACAGGGGTCTGATAACTTCTGTGTATAATTTTGTATTGAATTCTGTCAATTTTAGCAACACAAGCAAATAAAAATTTATTTATCTCCATTTTATGGGGTCAAAAACTGGAGAAAAAAAAAGTTAAGAACTAAAGGGGACTTCAATGCAAAGCCAAATCTGTTATCTTGGAATAATGACAGAATTAAACTGTTATGTTAAAATTATTGGGATAGTTAACCCACGGTAATTCACTGTCTCAACAAAACAAGGCGTTCTCACAACATGTTGAGTTAATTAAACCAGTGTCATTCTAAAATAAGACCCACATCCTAACATAATTGGATTTTTAAACTACTATAGGAAAAAAAACTACATTATGTTGTGGTCAAAGCGAGCTGCAGTATCTCCACATAATTAGATACCTGAACCTTTATACCCCCCAATGTCCACCATCTTGAGATAACGTGTTCATGCAACAAACTTCTTAAGATAGTAAGAAACATCTGGACAAAAGAATACAACTTATCTTCAAAAACCCAAAACTTAATTTCAGGCACAAACCGCTTTCCACTTATGTGCAAAATGCATAAAAACAAATCAAGATGCCTTCAGTAAAAGGGAAACGTCTAGATCACCTTGCTGTGGGCGTAAACGACAGATCCGAGCAGCTTCCAGGTGCCTCCGCGGCGGTCCATTCGAAGCATACGCAGAATCTGTAGGAATCTCAGACTCCTGATGGCCGAGGTGGCAAAAACATTCCCCTGAGATCCAGCCGCCAGAACAGACACTGAAGCAATCAGCACCATTATGTCTGCAGAGGCAAGCAGGGGGTCACATTTAAACACAGCGTTGGCTAAGTTTCATATCATAACTATCAGTTATTGATAAAAGGGATATTAATAGCAAGAGTTCTAGCATGTAATCATGAGCAAAATGGAAATACACATCAGTATATCTGTTTTATGTTCACCTGCTAGTACAAAGTAACAGAATTGACAACCCACAAACCAAAATGATGCAAACTTGTTTCCTCACCTATGACACAGAAAGGCTTTCTGGCAAATTTTAGCCTCCCTCTCCATCCTCTGTACCGACAGCAACATCCAGCAGCCCATATCCTTACGATGTACTCTACTCCGAACACCACGATGGTCACAATTTCCTGCAGAAAAAAGGAAAAGCAGCGCGTAACAGGAAGAGCCCGACGTGAATTTGTTTGTAATAGACAAAAGGGTTTCAAAAAGAGATGGGCGGGCTTCTCAAATGGACTGTTGAAGAGTTTGAGGAAGATGTTAGGGTAGTTATTAAATAATTTTCATCTAAAGATTGGGAAGAGTCTGAAATCGTTTAACTAAACAACTGTTTTAAAATAGTTTTAGAGGATCATTTCCAAGACTCAGACTAATGCAAAAAATACTTGTACAGCCGTTTTAATGCGTTTTTATTTTTGTTTTGTTTGTTTTTTTTTTGGTCAGAGTTTAAATCAAGTGTTGATACAGGCCTAATTTAGCTTGCTGGGTGAGTGTCTATGGGATCAGATAACATGTGTTATCATCCTATAATAGAGAATGAACTGAGTGGGGGAGCAGATTTTTATGCTATTTGCAGCACTCAGACTTTGAAAAGTTCTCCTGTCAAGGGGTTAAAACACACATAATGATACATACCAAGATGTACAAGGCGTTTTCTGAGCTGTCTTTATATTCTTTGATGGTGGCAAAGACTGAGAGGATAAGGCAGGAGAAGACCAAGAAGAAGCTGCAACAGATAAGACAGCGGGTTAAAAGAGGAGTTTTAGTCAAGTGAGCCACAGTTACATTCAGTTTCCAAAGGTTCCTAGAGGTTTTATGGTTAATTCCCATGTTAGTTAGTTAAGCCACAGAAACCTGAGCTTGGTTCTAAGCAGGTAGCTTTTCTTCAAAACTCATCAATGTATCATACAAAAGAAAACATTCACTCCTTTTTATTTCTTCCAGCAGATATAACACACATTTCTATCGTGAAACACTAACATTAAAACATTTACTTTACTATTTTCATGTAGTAAAAAGTAGATTTAATTCTATAAAGTAAACCCAGGGAGAGGTTGTGTTGAACGTGTTTACACAGTTGTAATAAAAACCCAATGAGTCAAAGCTTTTTGAGTTTCTGAAATGTAGCGTTGCTTCCAAAAGTTGAGCTTGGGTCCTTACTGAAGGCCTTGATACCACTGTCCAGGGTCCTGAAGTGATGCCTGTTAAGGAAACCATATCTGAAGTGTCTTTACCACATTCTCTTAAACGGCCAAAAAACAAACAAATAAAGGAAATAATGAACAGGTTTCCTTTCTCCATAAAGGTCTCTTACCAAAATGTTGCACCATACATTTGGTGAGTTTGACAGTGGTCACAGGTTACCACAGTCTAAGCAAATGGCATTTTGTTCTCTCACTCATTTCTTAGCAATTAACTTGAAAGATCAAATCAAATGCACAATGTCACCTGACAGTATGTTTATGACATGGTTTTAATATTGTGTCTATTTAATTTATTTGTTTACAATGTTAGAACAGTCCAAATAGCAAAAATGTGGGTAGGCATATTCTGTCACTGTTAGTTTGACGGTAAAGACTTTGGAAACCTCTAAGCGTTTGATGTCTCAGGCAATAATGCTATTTCTTATTTAAGCTCATGTCAGGAAAACAAAACGTTAAGAATGAATTAGGTATTATGTCATTCTTTGTAATATTCAAGGTAAAAAAAAAAAAGTTCCTTTAATCATAGTTTTTTTTATATACTTAAGATCCAGATTTTTTTGTAGTTTTTGAGGTGGTCTTGATCAAAATGTATTCAGGCTTTATGAAGTTTTACTTACAACTTTGCCTCCTTAATTCTTTTATTGGTTACATTCCTTCATCCGGACCATGCCAGCATATTAACGTATGTGTAAGTTTAAGCAATAAAAAAGCTGGACAAATAAAAATGCATCCGTATTGGATGAACAGGGCCTGAAAGTCATGTATCAAAGAAAGTGGGGAAATGATTGACCAAGAAAGGACCTTAAAGGTGCATCCTCTTTTATACAATTATCTACTGCGTGCAAAGCTTCTGTAAAATAGTATTTATTGTCTGTCAAACTGTGTTATTATTGCTAAGAAAGGTTTGTGTTATTGTTGGTATTCTTGAGATTCAGCTAAATTATTATACACAGAAAGTTTGCTCTTGTAAGTAAAAAAGAACAACACATTTTTTCTGTTGTTGGATTCCTTGAATTTGCTGCTGCGTACTCTCTGAATCCCTTAAGTTGTCCACGGTTTCTGACTTTTTGTATTGCACTCTCAGTTTCCAGTATGCAGACTTGTTGCTTTGACTTTTGCTACTGATACCTAAACACAAACACTGCTTTGGTAGAGCCATATCACTGCTCTGAGAGTGCAGTCTTGCACTTTGTGATACTGTAAATAAACAAGATACTCATCATTTGAGTATCTGTGATATCACCAGGGAGAGATTTCACAAAGTCAGCATAATTATCAACATTCAGCTCTTAAAATACATAAGTTGCAACAGTTGCAGGAAGGAATTGTGAAATGCAACAAAGGAGCAGGCTGGCTGCAGGTCTGATTGAAAATCATTCCTGCCTCGACCTTGCCAAGCTCATCAGTACCTACTAATGAGGAAGCTAAAAAAGAAAAAAGGAGAGGCACTGAACCTGCCTCCAAAAGCAGTCCAGCAATCAGCTCCTCCAGACGCCACATTATCCATCACTTTACCATCAGCTGAGCACAGCTCGAAAGGATTTGAGTCACTCCATCAGTAATTGGGAGATGTAGTCAAATTACAGTCCTAAAAAAAAAATTGTCCGAAATGGACAACTAAGATCTTTTTGCTGCAACAATTGCAGAAAGCATTTCAAATCGTCGTACTTTTATGTTGATAAATAAAACAGCCTGCAGTCACTCTACCTAGCACTAGAATCTGTGAAAAAGTTTGCTTAGTTTTTGCCTGTCTCACATTTAACGTCTCGTAAAGTCATCCATTCCTGTTTATACATTTTGTGTTTTTGCACATATTATTTAGTTAACTTAGATTTGCACCTCTTCATATTTAAGTCTTGGTATTAGGACAGGGAGCTAGGCACTAGCTCCCTTGTACCATAGGAGGTGGTAGAGCACCGCCACTATCACGAAAAAGTAAATTACAAAATGAAAAGTAATTATCACATCAGTTGTCTTCTAAAATGTGTCTGATGTTTGATTTTTTTATTTGATTTTATTTTGCAAAAATTTTTTTTTAGCTTTATTTACTAACAAATTGAGCAAAAACAAAGCATAAAACACCACAATAACAACTAACACAACAGCAGGACATGATAATCTTATGGGAAAAAAAAGCATAGTGAGCTACTGACGATCAAATAAAAAAGTCAAATAACGTGGCTTTGCACCTTTAAAAATCCAACAGCATACCTATACCAGATTTATCTCTAAAGCACTTAAAATACATCATAGCAGCTGACCAAAGTGCTGTACAAATATAAAAACAAAAAACTACAATAAAACAGCAAAACACATATGCAAAGGAAATCAAAAACACAACAAATATAAGGAAAGGGTGCGATGTTAAGACAGCTATTAACTCACTCTGGGTTGAAAGTCAATGAGAAATAATGTGTTTTTAAACAAGTTTTAAAAACAGAAAGAGAAACAGCAGGAAAGTGATCGACGCTAATTTAGATTTATGTAGAGTTTGTTGTTGTGTCGTTAGCTCCAAACTCTAGTTGGCCCACCCCAAAAAGAAGTATAACCAGCTGCCACTGGATGTAAGATACACTTTTTGGAAATGTGTCATCAAACTCTAAGTAATCTCATTATAAAGGATTCTGCATCAGCATAGATATATCCTACTTATGATCCAACCTCAACTAAGGCCTTTCTGCGTGGAGCTTCTCTGTTCTCCACAAGAATCTGTGGGATTTCTCTGAGTACTCTGGTCTCCTCATACAGAAACACATACATGTTTGGTTAGTAAACTTTCTAAATTGCCATTAGGGGTGAGGCACACTGAACAGGATGAAGGTGGTATAGATAATGGATAAATGAAAGTAAAACTCAATCCCATTAAATGCATTAACGGACAGGTTCACTTAAGAAACACTAGCTATCCTATACTCCGTTATAATGCAACGTCAATAATTACCTAATTATGTGCTAGTCCTCCATGTTTGCTACGTATCAATCCTTAGGATCCTCCTCCTAAACAAAAAGGAACTAAAATATAAAACACCCTTTTTTTATGCAGTAAAAAGATGCTGCAACATATGAACATCCACTTGTTGCCCCAGAGGTTCAGAAAGGCTTGCATTTCCTTCTGTGCTGCACATAGAGAAACATTGATTTGTCCCGCTCAGCACTACGCTACCTGCAGAAACATACTCATCGCGCTAAATTTAGAGTGCAATAAACCAAGCAGGAATAAACCGAGCAGGCTTTTCCTAACCAAAGAGAGGCCACAGAAAGCATCCACCAGCAGCATGTGGTCAAATTCTGTAAATGTTAAAGGTGACTTACTGAAGTATTAATGTTGCATAAATGATACAGCAGCTGCACTGCACACAGCTTTTAAGAAACGACACAACACCAACCATTATTCAGCAACAATAACTCCTTTTATCTGTTAATAAATTATTAAATTAAATTAAATAAATGAATTTGTCTTTCATCGAAGAGGTAGTACTATTGTATCATCAGTCCAAGGTAAATAAGTTATTTGGTGTATTATAATACTGGAAAGATATTAAGTAAAGTCTCTTTAGTTTAAAGAATCTTGCAAAACTATTCATGCAACCATTTCCACACTGTGCTAAATTATTGTCATAAACGTCAGTGTATTCTTTGGGATTTAACCAACACAAAGTAATGCATGGATATCAAAGGGCAGAAAAATTAACAATGGTTTCAAACAGACATTTCAGACATGACATTCTGAAAAGTCTGACAAAAGTATGAAACCACCTTTTAACGCAACCTTTGCAATACGTTCAGTGTTGTCAGACTGGATGTGGGACCGTCTGTTCATAGATATTTCTAAGCCTCGCCACAGATTCTCAACTGACCCCGGGTGCAGGCTTTGACTGGGCTAACTGTGAATCTCTGAAGCTCCTCCATAGTTACATTGGACCTTTTGACTGCAGCTCTGATTGACGCTCTGCTTGCCCAGCCGTCAGTCTGTTTAGGAGGTGGCAATTTCAGTCCTCAGAGGCCAATGTGCAGTTTCTTTCTTTGCCTCCTGGATGGACAGCCGTGTCTTCATGAGTTGTTTGTTCTCTAATGTTCTTCAACAAATCTCTGAAGCCTCCAAAGAACAGATTTACATATACAAAGATTAAATTATACAATGGTAGCCTCAGTTTAAAGATCACATGGCTTATGTTATTTCAGGCTATCCTGGTAAAAGGAATGGATTACATATACTACCCACTATTTTGAGATTTTCATGTGCAAACATATTCGAAACCATAAATAATTTTGTTTCCACCTTGCAATTTCTTTGTGCTACTATGAACTGATTTTTAATTTAAGTAAAGCACATTTAAGTTTGTGGTTGTAATGTGAGAAAATGCGTAAAAGTGTGGCATTGTAGATGTACGTTCTAATTTACGTTATGCTTTGTGCTAGAACCGGACCCAGCGGCAGACTGGAGGGGATAATTTACTAAAGAAAATAAGAGGAACGGGAAGAGCTGGAGATCACTGGTGAGGATCAAAAGTATAAAACAGTGTGAGAAATGGAAGATTGACAACAGAAAGACAAGAAACCAGGAGGACCAGTAACCAGGAGGCTCTGGCTAGGAGGGAAGGAAACTGACTGGCCTATAATGGAGGGAAAGGTGGTCAGTGACACCAAAACCAGGTTAGTCTGAAAAACAAAACGCTGAGTGAGGACCTGACCTAAGTAATGCTGGAGCATGTAGTTCAGAGGTTGCCGGTTCAAAACCCCGCTCCATCCATCTCAGTCAATGTGACCTTGGGCAAGACGCTTCACCTGCTTCGCCTGCTGTCGGTCTGCTCCAGGACAGCTGAGGCTACAATGTCGCTCCCCACCGTCAGCATGTGAATTTGGGTTGATAAAGAACTATGCAAGTACAGGTCATCTACCATTTTACAGAGGAGCTGAGGGAAAACGGCTAAGGAACAATGAAATTAACACGCATGGATCTGGAGAAAATAAACAGAGAAAATCTGAAAGACTAATAGGGACCACATCCCAGATGAGAATCTGAAGGCATGATATTACTTACACAACGGAACAGAAGTTCAGGAATCTAAAAGCTAAAAGAGAAACTCCAAATCAAGCAATCTGGCAAAACAGCCAAAACACAATGGAATCAAACTACAAACCCATAGTCCCTGTTCTGTTTTATGAAAGAGTTTTGAATGATTTCTGCCCCTCCCTTATGCACTCAGTCGAGCTCAACAAGTCCTTCCTGTAACGCTGTTAAAAAAAGCACTTTTTCAACAGAGTATATCTAAGCAGTTTATGTTTAAATGTTGCTTTGTCACTGCTGCAGTTAAAACACGGACAGTTGGCCACGATGGGAACAAACAGACGATTCAGCAAATCCATGCAGCTTTCAGTCTACTTCTAATCTCAGAGCAGCAATTATCTAAAGTATGTTAACCTTTAGATTACTGTGTGTAGCTAGAAGTCCCAACCAACTACATAAAGACGTGGAGGTTACAAACTTCCCCTTTTGAATGGAAAACTGGAGGAAACTTTCATTCATTACACAAGTGCTATATTGTGTTATTAGATTATGTAGCCATAGTTGTTTTGTTAGAACTGAGAAGTCTCCCCATTCTTGCACAGCAGTTTCTGGGTCTCTGCATTGTAGGACACATTTAATCCCCAACCACCATGTAGCTCTGAGGTGTAAACCTCCTAACAGAGGACTCCTCTCCCCATTAAACGGGACACAAAGTCAAATCCTTGGAGTTTGGCAGCCAACATCTGTCTGATGTATTGCCCTTGCCTTATTTCTTCCCCAGTTCTTCTTCAGCTCGCCGGCTCAGCATAATAGTGTATAACTGGATCACGTCCTCAATCTGTCTCCCAGATTCACTTTGAGCTAAATTACTTTGTGGCCACTGATTGATTACAAACTTCAGCCTCGGTTCGCCCCACCCTCTTTATGGTCTTTCTTCATCATATTCTTCCCGTTGAGCTTTAATGAACAACTGATATAATCTGGTTTGGTTAAAGCTTCTCCCTTCTGACTCCCACACATGGATCAGGAGGGACATCAGAGCTCTGCATCAGAGCAGGAATACACTGTTGAATCTGGGAGGTTGGAGATAAAAACGATAAGGCTTTGTTTGTCCATCCTACAGTCTTCGTCTGAAAGTCAACGTGTTTCTGAGTCTTTTTCAGGGCAGAACAGAGTAAAGCTCAACATTTAGATTCAAAGGAAGGTTTCTGACAGTGGATCCCTGTTTGTCTTCCCTTAAACAGATCCCAAACCAGGAAATGTCACGGATAAACCAGAAGACATTTCCTAAGGAGAATATATGCGGAGCTGGAATCCACAGTTTATGTTGCAAACACTAGCATGACTTTATGAGAGTTAATTGCAATTCAAATGCATCAGCTTTAACAGCTATGACCGCTGAGAGCCTTTAGACCACAGCGAAGGAATCTTTTTCTCATGGTGGCTATTCTTTTGTTTTGTTTTTTTGTTTTTTTACACACTCCCCGGAGCTTACTTGAGAAATAAACTCAGAAGTTAACAGTAAATAAGTCGCAACAAAGCAAGCAGGCGTGGGCAGAAAACATACAGAGAGCTGAATAAGTGGGGGAACAAAATGAACCAGCCAAGATAGGAATTGGAGAATTTGCGGAAAAATGCGTAAAAACACATCGGCAGATTTATTTCTGACAACACAGATGATCTCTATACCCAGTGGGGTGTTTGACAGCTTTGGCGTCAGCTGCAACACAGAGAAGCTGAACGTGTTCCAAGGAGATAAAAGAGCTGAAAGAGATTATGGTATTTCCCACTTTTGACCGACGACTTAATGAATTCTCTGAACCAGTGTGAAAACATGTTCTATACAACTGGGCTTCTGACCTATTAGAAAAAAATGTTTATCTAAATTAATTCACCAACAAAAAAGAAAACAACCACATATAGTCACTGACAAAAACTGCTGAACACCAAATTAAACACTCGGATCCTGATCACACCTGATCTTCAAAGATTCCAAATAAGGAGCAGTGAATTGTGTGGGGAAAACAAAAACTGTGTCAGTGATAAGCGGCCGTGCTGCGCCTGATCTTCAACGATTGTGTCCGCATCGGATAAGACCTGCAACACTGATTTGGTCCGCCCCATTTAAGCTGCTGGCAGTTTGGGAGCTGCTGTTACACAAAGATGAAGATCAGATGCTTCACATTATGTCTCCAGACAACAAGGAGGCGCAAATCCATTTTTAATGAATGGAGAATGTCTGCTTTTAAACTTTTTCTTCGAGACAATATTAATTATTGTTAAAAATAATTAAGAAAAGAAGGTTGTTTTGTCAGCAGAAGTTCTGCAAAAATTAAATAAATAAAGAAAAGAAAATGTTTATGTTATCTCTGAGATTAATAAGAAAATATTACAGCTTGACTGCTGGATAAGCCGGTGGAGAAAATGGATGGATGGAAAAACATTCTAACAATTATGATCGTTATGTATAAGTGCTCTTTAAGTGTCTCAGAGTGCTACAAATGAAAGTTAAAAAGATAAAAAGTAACAAAAGTTAATTTTAAAAGATTATATATCAATCATAAAACCTGTAAAAGCTGACTCTGTCAGCTCCTCCTCAACCCCCCTCTGTGTCCGGCGAGGAGCCGTACGGTCAGACTCACAGCGAAATTCACCTCTAAACAGCTGGATTGACCTCCACCAACTGCTCAACAGCTGCTTGAGCAAAAATATTACAAACCAAGGAAGCCCCAAAATAAATTTATACAAAAAAACTGCTTTGATCGCTGGAGATCCCTGCAAACCTGGGAAGGTGGGAATTGTGGATAAATTGCAAACCCGCTGTTCCAGCATGACCGCACGTCCCTGAATAACAGGGGCAGTTCCCCTATTGGTCATTCTCTCCCAGTTCAAAATGCGCCCAGATTTGTCCGCAGCTTCACCGCTTTATGAATGAGAACAAGGCCTGAAGTTGCACAGCAGCTGTAATGGGAGCTTTTTGTTCCCCTTAGTTTAATTGCATGAAGATTATTACCAACTTACCCTGTAACAAATGATTGTGTAATATATGTTCCTGAAGGCACAGATGCAAAAAAGTTTGCACTCGCTGTTCTGCTTATTTTATACTTGCAAAATGTTTTGCTCCTGGTATGAAGCGTTATAAACTCTGACTAGTTTGCACATGTTTTAATGTGTCCAAACTTTTTAAAGACCAGCCCATAGGTGTTCAGCAAGGGTTCAAACCCTTGCTCCACAGGAATGGTCGAATTTAGATGTAATTTGGTTCATATGAAGAATAGCAATGGATTATAAAAGATTTAGTTTACATGAAGTTGCAATAAATATCTGCCGAAATAAATCCCACATGATAACAATGCGAATAGCAGACCGTGAGCAATCTCATAACTCTCGAAACAATAACGATTTAAAAGGGTTTTTCCAAATACAACACTGGTCCAGACCCACGTTTCTAGATTGTTTTCCAACATTATTTAAACCAGTCTGTAGATTTGATGTTTTAATCCGTTTATGTTCAACTTGTCAAATGAGACAACA